>NW_024884253.1:69841156-69899488 GCF_019232065.1 Centrocercus urophasianus
TTTTATTTTATTAATTATTATTTACTTGTTTATTTATTTTAATTGAAGCTCCTCATTAGGTGGAAAGGACTTCTTGGAAATCTCACATTAGGGATGTTCACATAATTCATTGTAGAGTACAATTTCTGATTCAGTTTAGAGTGTTTTTGGCAGCTGTCAGCTCTGGTAGGAAAGAACAGGAAACAACGTGCTGAATGTAAGTGCAGAGAGCCGCTGTGAGACAATTCCGCTCCGTGCAGATCAGCAATATTATCTGTGAGACTGAGGAGGAACAAGACTGGGTTTGGGAACAGGATGATCTTTGTGTGTGGAGCTGAAGAAACAAGATCCTAGTGGCACAGCTGTGCTCCAAGCATTTAAACTGTGGGCACATTGTATGTTGAGGGAAAGGCAAAGTTAGCAGCCTTTCAGAATTTTAATTATGGTGTGGGAACTCGTCTTTTGAAGGCTTGTCTTCAGATTTGTTTATTGATACAGTTTTGCTTGTGTTAGAGCATCCTGGGGTGAGGTAGAGATACTAACTCGCCAAAGATAGGATTTGTGTGCAAAGTCTACCTGTTTATCTTTCAGATGGGAAATTCATCTTGTAAATAAAATTCCTATTAGTTCATGCAGTGTTAATTTAATGCAAGAGTTTTAGTAGTTACGAATTTATGCCTCACTTTGGCTTCTAGGTCTGGGTGATCCTTCACAGTTTTGGAGATGTCTGAGTCTTCTCTCAACTGTATGCTGAAGCTTTACTCAAAATTTTAAGAATGGTGCTCTTCTAAATGATGAAATAAGTTGCCTTATAGATCACTTTGAGAAATGGTTTTGAAAATGTGACTTCTAGATGTTGGCAGAACTGAAAAAGAATTCATGTTTCTATTAATTGTGTGCTTTTAATATGAACAAGATCTTTTTAAATAGTGCAGATTACAAAATATAGGAGTTGTTTTTTGTAAGTGGAATGTCTTGATTATGATAGAGAAGATTCCAGAGGAAGACAGATGTAGTTTTGCTTGAGAACAACACTGAATTGTGAAGCTGTTTTCTTTCTTTCTTTTTTTTTTTTTAATTGGCTCTTTTGACTTCTTTTTTAAGCTCTGAAGCAACTGGAGTAGTTGTTTCAAAATGAAAATTCTGCACCTTATTAGCTTCCTTTTCTTGTTTTGCTTGTTTTTCCCCGGATGGGGCAAAATGTGGTATGAACTTTAAAGGATTAGACTGGAATGCTGTTTATCCTTTTTTAGTATATTGATTCTATTACCATGCAAATGTTTCAGAGAAATGCAGTCAATTTAAATCTAGTTGTCATCTTAAACATACGAGATGAATGTTTCCATTCTTACACACGAGGCTCATAGCACTCACAGGTGGCATAACACTTCCATAAGGATGTTCATACCGTGGCAAATGGTGGTTTCAGACCCTGCAGATCACAGCTGGTACCTGTGGGATGCTGAAATTGTAGCAAGCTGATTTGTTGACCGTCAGTGGCAGAGACTGATAAGCTGTTCTTTCTCTCCTGGGGTGAGCAGACAAAACGTTAATACCTTAAATTATTTTTGCCCATCTCATGTTGTCTACCAGTGAGTCTCAAGAGTAGCTGAAGCAAGTTGATCCTTTTCCTTCATTATAAACATTATAAGCTTTGCTTACATGCATCATGCATAGTATGTGCTACTCAATCTACTGAGAATATACAGCGCTCTTCTAGAAACCGTTGGACATTTTAGTTTCTTGGTTTATTCTTTGGTATATAATCTCTTCCATTGTGCTGTCTTGAAAATGAGAGGACTGTTTTAACTGAAAATTTTAAAAATCTTCATAAAACATATGTTGAGATAAGTCTTAAACTGCTGGGGTTGGGATCTGACAGGCCTTTCATCAGTTATGTAGAGAGTTGTTAACTGTCTACTTCTTTTTTAAAGGAAATAGTATGAAACGTTTAGCCAAGAAAATGCATTTCAGCTTTACACAGCTAAGGTGAAAAAAGAAATAGTTAATATTTCCCGTTAATTTGTACAATTCTTGATGCTATCAGATGGCATTGGTAAGTATTTAGTGTTTTTCTTTATGAATCTATTCAAAGTTTGTCCTTCTGTCAGGCAAAATTCTAGAAACATTAAAGCAGAGGATGGAGGTGAGGACATCTCAGTGCCCCCATGCAAAGTGTGCCATGCAATCAGAGCTATTCTGTGCCCAAGCCTTTTTTTTTTGCCTAGAGGTATTTTCCACTTAAATATTCTCTTGCCTGCTGAATTAAATTTACCTGACTGGTTCATTATTGCTGGAGATGGGTTCCTACAAAAAACGCCTTTTGTGAGAAATCTCAGAACATGCTCTTAATGCAGACCAGTAGAGCTAAGGCAGATTAAAGCACTGGAATACAGAAAAGCTGATTGAGCAAAAAGACAAACAGAGCATTGTAGCAGAGCCTGAAGTAAACCATAGAAAGTTATTGATAGTCTTCTTGTTTAGGCTTAATATTAAATGTGTTGATGCAGGTCACTGCCTGAGATGGAAATTGATATTTATAGTACATTTTTGAGTAATCTAAGCTTAATCTAAGAAGATAGATAATGATATTAAATAATATCACAGTGAGTGGAGGCTTTATGATGTAAAAGTTGCATCTCTTTTGCTTATACTTCAGGAAATTACAGGTCCTAGGTTTGTCTTGGCCCATAGGAAAACTGCAGCTGTTGTTTCAGTATGCACATTGAGATGTTTTCTAATCAGTTCTTTACAAATATCCACATTAATCTTACAGCATGTTCGTGTCTCCACTCCAAAGCTTCTGTGAAGCTTTTATCTGTTGTGTACATTGATGTCAACTGCGTATCATTGATCAACCTCTTTTTAGTTAGGTAACCTATGAAATCTACATTTGGTAGTAGTTCATGCGTTCATTCTCTCTCCACCATCGCCATAATTTACCTTTTAAATTTGTTTTCTGAGAAGAGAAAGGGCCAAAGGAAAACTTGAAAATGATGGTGTTTGATGCAAAAAACGAAGAACTTCCAGCAATAGCAAGGTGCAAGTGCTGTGGTTCCCACAACGTTTGAAATATCTTCCTGCATTTTATTGCTGCTGTAAGGTCATCTTATGTGGATTTACACCAAAGAAAAAGAAAAAAGCTGTTTATAGAAATTTTGCTGAGTTTTAGTCGGGAGCTTTCTTACAAATGGAAATCACTATTTTAAAGCTATGTGGATAACTTCATTATATTTTTCTAAATGGTAGTTAAAGATTTGTGGATTTAACTAAAGTAAGAGTGGCTGGATGTTCTTCAGCCTGTTTGATGTGTGTGGGAACCGTTGGGGAGCAGAGGAAAAGGATTGTTTCATTTATTATTTTTCTTACTCAACAGCTAGAAACCAGAATCCCTTTCAGATGTTCTTCTCTTTCATGAAGAATAAACTAGCTTTAGTGGAAGTCTCACTGTAGGTGGCAAACTATAAAAATAACTCAAACGCTTTTCTTGAAGAAAAAAAGATTTTACTTTTTCCCCTCCACCCCCTCAGGAATTCAGTGTAATTTGAAATACATCTTGGGTCAGAAGAATAATGTTGAGGTGTCAGAATTGATAGTTTCAGTGCAGGAAGCTATGAAGGAGAAATTATTCAGAGTTTAAGATGATTTTCTTTTGGAAATACAAAAAAAAAAAAGTAAAATTTTAGTCTTAATTGGAGTGTGCCCACAGCTCAGTATTGAAATTAGGTTAACATATGTGTATCCAGCTTGTATAAAGCGCTGATGGCAAGCCTTCTTCTTTGGCTTTGGGTCCCCTGATGCTCTCAGCCCCACATAAAATTCCTACCTATTCTGGCATTACGTGCAGTTGTTTGTGCAATTATAATTGGCAACTTCCTTTCTGCTTTATTTTCTTCTTTCCCAAAACACGCTTGTGTATTTTGCAGTGCTGTTTGTTTAATCTCTTCTTAAGGCCCTTTTTTTTCCTGACGGTACGATGAAAGCATTTCATTACTTGTTTTCACAGAAATTTGAATCCTTGCTTTGGCCTCATAGCCGTTTTTCTATCTAGCGGTGTTAGCTTTTTGCATGCCCTCTAAAATCAGATGATGAGCTGTTCAAAAGAAGGTACCAAACATCTTTGTTAGATTTGTAAGGTGATTCATTAAAAGAATTTTTAAAAGAATATTTATGGACAAATGCTTCTGTGATATACTAAGTAAAGAATTAGGTTAGGGGAAACAAAAAAAAACAACCCACAACCAAAAACCTGCTGTTTCAGTTTACTGAATAGGAAGACAAGATGATAAACTAGAAATGTATCTTGCAGAAGAAGAGCTTAGTACTGAATAGATCTGAAATGTGCTTTAATCCATGGCAAGATTTTAAATAAACTGACCAAAAGGTGTTTCGTTTTCTAGATTTGAACTTGCGTGAAGGGTTTTTTTCCCCACAAACTAGATTCAAGAAAAGATGAAGATAATGGCAGTTTGTTGTTTGGTACAGGTTTTGTCAAGGAAAATGGAAATTACATAGCAAGTGCTGCATGCTGCATGCTTTCTCTGACTGGAAAATGTCTGTCTTGTTTGAATTTCTCATTGCTTTAGCTAAAGCATTAAAAACTATCTATGCACTGGAAAATAAAAAGAGGTGCTAAAGGTGGCTTTTGTTTGTCTCAGCTGCTGTTAAGCTTTACAGAGGTGCCAGGCTATATCTTTTCTGAAGTCTGGGGGGAAAAATACCTGTTTTGCTGTTTTTTTTAAGATTATCTTGAGCCTCAGTTAGAGTAGTTACGGTAGTGTGTAATCTGCTGCATCTGGCTATTCCCACATGTGAATTTAAAGACTGGAACCGAGCTCAGTGAGTCAGAGGAGAGCATCCTAGAAGAGAGGAGCTGCTCTGACGGCAGGGCGGTAGGCTACAGCAGGCTGCAGAGATAATAGCAGTCTCTTCAGCCTGCTGGCATCGCCTGCAATGTTATCTGTGTGATCACCTCCCGCAGAAGCTGCAGCAAATCCCTGAGGTGCAAGCAAGTAGGTGTTTGTAAGCTGGGCTATCGGGACAGCTGACTCCTCGCCATGCCAAACAGGATTCAACAGACTGACACTCTGGGATCACTTCATTCACTAAATCCTACCTGCTGCAGCAACGGGCAGCCGAGTGGCTGTAAATACTGGATCCTGGATTTAGGTACAAATGTGTACAACAGGGATAAGGGGCTGGGGGGTGAGGGTTTGCTCCTTGTCCAGGGGATGTTTTCCAGTCATAGGAGTTTAGTTGAATGTTTTCCTTTCTCTATCTGCCTCTATTCTCTCCTCCCTCTTGACCCCTGATAATAAGTGCAGAGTATAACAGAACCTGGATGGGAAAGGCAGCAACTGTGGAATGGGTCTGCTGTGTAAACTGCTGCAATGCTTACCAATGTAAGCTCCTTCAGAGAAAGAATGCAAAATGCATGTACTACTTTATTATTTATAGCTGAACTGTGGAAATGAGAAGTGGTAACTCTTGCTCTGAAAGATATTGCTGCTGGTAGTAACTGTTTTAAAAGCCTAAAAATTTTCTTAGAATTTTGCTACTAAATTGAAAACTCGTGTTTAATATCTGCCAGTTACTTCTACTACATTATTGTTAAGAAGCAATGTTTTGGGGAATAGAGCTTGAAAGGAAAGGGTGGTTGGGAATAAACTAGTCTGTATGCAACTTGTTTAGGGATGTCATTGTTACTAAAATGAGTATTGTGGAGGAAAGCAATGCTGTTTCTGCCTTGCCTGCAGAAGCTCAGGTGAGATGAGGGATGTATATGTTAAAATCATTTGTTGCTAGGTCTGCTTCTGCTTTGTGTTATTAGCAAGAAATGGTATTTGTCCTTGCCACTTTGACTATCGCTGCAGAACAAGTTTGATTCTGATGCATAACAGCTGAAATGTCTGCAGGACAACGTCAGTGTCTGGAGCTGTGTACTTGTTAGGATGCATGCTTTCATGTGCAGGTTGTTTGCAGCTAGGTTCAAATTTTATGTGTGCTGTGAGCATGTAAATAAAACAAGCAGCAAAACACCAGTTAGAATATATGTCATTTATTTAGTAGTGAAACTGCTTTTACAGATGGACCAAAAGAAGAGGGAAAATAGTAGTAAGGTTGCAAGCATGGAATTAAGGGTATAATGGAAAGTAATCTCATTTATGTAAAAGGATAGGGCTGCGTATAAGTCTTGGTACTTCCTTAAAAGACAATGGGGCATCAGGGTACCAGCTGAAGGGACTTAATGTTAGCAGGCTATCATCTTTGATCCCAGCAATAGAGATAACTGCTCTGTAGTCCCCAGAGCTGTATAATCACTTTCTAAAGCAGTGATTATTCCAGTTTTCAAATGTAAACAAGTACTGAGTGTCTTGGAGGTGGGGGATGAAAGGAGTCGATTACAAATGATAACTGATACACAGCGTGTTTTGCAGCACAATACTTTGCAGAATAGCTTTCCCAGAGCTGCGTGTGCCTCAGCTGGAAGTCCGTTAATGGCATGGCAAGAGTCTTTTCCACTTTGCTGTTGTTTTTCATTTTCCTGTCTTTGTTTGTTTGCTTCATTTTTAAAATTCTTGTTGCTACAGTGAGTAGTCAGGCTCAAATCTATCTATCTTTTAATTCCAAAGATTTTGTAGAAAACATTGTTGCATTGTAGAGGATTGGGTGTAGTCAGTCACTTTCCATTAGTTAAGATCATAAATAGGTACAAAGACTTCTTGGATAAGCATACCCTATTTCAAAAATATTTTTCATTGTCCTCTGTTTCCTAAAAACAGATGTCCATGTATGCAAGTCATGTTGCAAAAAGACTCAGTAGTCTTTCATAATAGGGGAACAAGCTTAATTGTATGCCTCCATATAACTGTGATTATGTTGTTGCTTGAACTGGAAAGAGTAAAATTTACCTTTGGTTATTTCTGGCCACTGCAAAATTGAAACTGACCATCTGGTTTTAGACTGAATATTCATGATGTACTCTATTGCATGATTTCATTAATAGAAGATTTCTATTTTACTTAAAAAATCCTTAAGGAATGCAATAAATTGGTTTATTTTTAATCAGTATGTTAAAATACTTGTTGTGCAACTGATAACTTTGTGTACTTGTTTAATTGAAGGATTCAAGTTTTTTTTCCCCCTGCTTTTTCCTGAAGTCTGGGGAGGAAATACTGCAATCAGATGGAGGGAGGAAGAAAATAAGGCCTTAAGTAATGAACTGGCAAGAAATTACTGACATCAATAAATAAGTATTGTATCTTTGCCTTTATCTGACATCAGTTGGAGAAAGCACAATTCTCATGGTAATTCCACCCATTCCTGAAACTCAAAAATGCTCTGCATTTGAGACAAGTGTGGATAAATATCGAAGTTGTTTATGGTTATTTGGCTGGAGATAGAGTGTTTGTCTGGAACTGGCTATTAGAAATCATGACATCTTTTTTCAGTTACCTTATGAGCTAGAGGAAACAATAGGATGTATGTGTTTCAGTCCCTAAGTGGGTCATGCGAGTCTATATTTCACTTGGGAAATTTGAGAAGCCAATCTCATGGATGAAATCCAGGGAATAAATCTACAGAAACAAAACTTATCCTGAAGTTATTAACCATGTGGGGGCTGGTTTGGAGGAGGAAAGTGGTTACAGGAATAGAGAGAGTTCTCACTGGACTTTGAAGAAGCATATTTATTAAGTTCACAGTAGATGGTTTGAAAGAATCTGTATGAATCAAACTAGTTCTCCTTTTTCTCTTTCATAACATTTTATGGTATATCAAACTTCAGAAATCATTCATCCATAAAACAGGATGCTTTTGCTATAGAGTAATTGTTAGCAAACGTTGTCCAAGAGAGGATAAGAGGTCTCTGAGGACTGGACTCAGAGGATGCAGTGGGAGAGTCCAGCATTACTAATAGGTTGGTGTAATTCTTGGCATAGATCCACCTCTGCACTTTGAAAACCTATTCTTTTAGAATACAGATGGAAGCTGTTAAGTATGTGCTGTGTGTGCTTTTCCATCTCCACCAAGAGAGCATGCAACAGAAATCCTCCTGAAGCTGAACTCATGTGTCAGCAGAGATGCTGCTTTCTTGACCTGTATGTCTTTCTTCACCATTCTTGAAACAGAGCTTTTTTGAACTCTCAGGCTGCAGGACTTGCAGGAGGGTTATCTGAAGGTGCTGTTTCTTGATTAGTAAAAACTGAAGTACTTGTCAGATGCTGCCAAGATATATACCTTGAGCTTGTACATGTGACCCAGTTGCTTTCTAGGGTTGATCTGGCAGAAAACACTGCACCGTTCTTACTAACCTCAACGCCCACTGCTCACCTCTTAAAAGTAAGTAGGAGCTTATGCAGGAAGACTGATGCCCTTCCACAAGAACTCAGGTTTGTTGCCCTGAAATGACCTCATATTTTCATCTGAGCAACATTGTATTCTAATCTGAACCACTATACATTATTGTCCTCTATGGCTTAGATGTATCTCTTTGGTCAAATTTGCCATACTTTGATTTATGTAACTGTCAAGTGGGTTACTTGCTTTGTGAAATGAGCTAAGACTGAGCAGCATTGTGGATCAGATGTGTGTATGGAGTTAGCCCCAGGCAACCTTCTGCCTCTGAAGTCTGTTCTCTCTACTTAAATACGTATTTTTTGCTTTGATATCTTGTAACTATTCCATTAAAATATAGCAATTTAAAATGGGTTTGTTATCCCCATCTCATTTTCAAAGCAAATACTCAGCTCCTAGTTTTAAAGATGAGAAAGGGAAACATTTGCTATTCTGAAGGAGATGGTGTTAGTTTTGCCATGCAAACTTGGTATAAAACAAATTGTAGCTCCATTTCTTTAATATGAAAAATATGTTGTTTGTATGTGAACATTTTTGGATTTTAGTATGACTGTATTCCAACGTATCAGTAATGAAGAATATTCAAAATATTAAGTAGTAGTGAAGAACTTTAAGATTTAACTACAAAAAGGTGATGGGAAAGCAGAGGAGTTAATATGAAGAAGACATTCCAAACACAGAAAAGGACAGACCCCGGAAAGTATATTGATGCATTTTGAAAAGAAAGGTAGAAGTTAATTCCACACTAGGAAAATTGCAGCTGTCTCTTCACATCCTTGTCAAATCTGTTCTCCCTGAGAGCATCTATAAATTAACATTTGGTGCATGTAGTTTTGTATGGTAGTCAGAAGTTTGTACTGAGTGTGTAGACTTACTCCGAGCAGGCAGAAATGCCTCGAGTCACATTTCAACTTAATTTGTCTCTGTTTTAAACAAATTACTTCAGCGTGGCAGCAGTATAAGAACGAGCTATCACTTTGCATAATCAAAGCTTCCTCTAGGTGCTCATTGCTAGACAAGTAAGGAGCAATGTGTTCATAATGTCCCCTTGAATGTGGTTACAACCAGCTGTAACAATCCACTGAATTTGTCCATCAAGGCTCGATTCAACTCTGTCCTTTAGTGGAAGTGACAACGAGAGCAGAGCTTATGTGATATCCATATACTCCATCCTACTTTGAAAAGATTACATCAGTAATGTAACAGGCCTTTCCCTGTGAGGATTTGTTTTCTTCACAGAGGACAGGAAAGAATGTTTTTAGACCACATTTTTTTCTTCTTTCTATTGCTTTTAAGGATGAGATTGTGCACCTTCAGTCCATTTTTTGAATAAATGGTTAAAAAAGTAGAATTTTTCCCTATTTGATGAGGTAGCTAGAAAAGACCTTCGTAGAGGTCAACTGTTGAGGTGCGTTGTATTAAATGCTGGGGACCTCATTGAAAGAAAATGTGTCTTTTCTGTGGAGCAAATAAAGAAAACTAATTTAATTTTTTTCTTGTTTCCTTCAAGCACCTTATTTTTATCCTTAAAATAAGACTTACAGATGGGTCTATTACTTAAAAAGGTGATTTACTTTTAACAACAGCTATTGTTGTGTGGAAGCTACTATTGTTGTGTAGAAGCTACTGAGGCACTGATCTCCTCAGCCACCCATCCCCCCCCAAGGCTTTGTGGTTAATTAAAGAGAAGAATAAAAATTCTGCTTGATTGCCTTTCAAATGATGTGGGTTTATTTCTTTTATTTTTCTCTCTTTTTGATTTCTACACCCAAACCAGTTTTGGATAGTTCTACCATGATTGTATTGCATCATTCTCCTCTGTGGCCAGTTAGGTAATACTGGATGGGTGGGAGCTGAGGAATGATTCTAGGAATTGAGATTTAGATGGCACAGAGTTCAAAACATCAGCTTTCTTCTGAGCCTTTATTGGAAATAATTGTGAAGGAATAAACACAGCAGAAAACTTGCATGGCAAAATGTAACTTTTTTTTTTGTACACAGCGTGGGCTTGATCATGCCAAAGAAAACTCAGCAGTGCATATGTTATTGCTGAAGAGGCTGTAATCAAATTAATGAAAGTGGCAACGATGGATTCTGTTTTTAGTGTTCAGCATACTGCATGGTTCCATACATTTTAATTACACTTTAAGATAAAATGTCACATCTTCTGTTAATTTATAGCTCACTTGCTTTAAAAAAAAAAAAAAAAAAAAAAAAACCTCCACATTTATACCAAGGAATTATCTTTGCATATTAAACTCATATAGCTTATTTTTAAATCAAGTTTAATGAAGTTGTGGAACATTATCTTCCCCTTACCTAATGTCTTAAGATGCTTCACCCTGAAAAGGTATCTGTGCAGCAATTTCCAGTATGATTTTAATAGCTATAATCTACTCAACCTTGACTGAGAGTCTGTTTAAAAGAAAAATACATTTCTACTGTGACAAACCTTTATTAAAATCATGTGTTCTCTCGCTGCTTTGCTCAGGTTACATTTCCATCTGTAGATAAAAAGTCTGAAAACAGTTCAGTTTCCAATCACTGTCGTCTAAGTCTGTTCTTGATAATGGCGTTATTGAGCAGGGACTGAGCCCAGAGGAAACTGTCTGTCAGCACCTACAGCCATCTAGTTGTGCAGGGTGATAGCAGTAGTGTGACTGTAGGGGACTGAAATGGCTCATGAATATTTCAAATATTAAAAAAAGTCAAGGTTTTACAAGACATAGCAGTGTTAGTAAAATTAGCTGATGTCCCTGTTCTAAACGAGTTGGATATGGGAGCATCTTTTATGTCTAGTAGTTCTGGGTGACACATTTTGTCACTGTCTCAGCTATTCCATTTTCCCTCCCAGTTTGTTTAATTACCTTCTTAATTTGTTTTTGAAGGCTGCAGCAGCAAAGCATTTAGCAAGAAAATGACCACAGTTATTGTAATGGCCCCAAAGCTAAATGATACGAGTGTATTATTATTAAGCTTATGGCAGAGTTCCTAACTTGAGATTGATGTGTTTGCACAGCTGTTGCTAAAGCTGTGCCTCCAAACAATCACTGGTTGTTCTAATGAACTCTTCTGCTTTGAATCAAGAGGATGGAGGGGAAAAAAAGATGACTGCTGAAGTTGGTGCTGGATTATTATGTGTATTTAGATTAACGTGGAACTGCAGTAGGTGAAGAGCAGAGGAAAGCTTTTTTTTTTTTTAGTACAAGTTGTCTGATCACTTATTTTTTTTTTTTAAACAAAGTTTGATTTTAAAAGAAGTTATTTCTTCTGTATTGTTCTTCTAACTTAATAGTATCACTGTGTGTTGCCTTTTTACTTAACACTGATGAGCTTTTTAATAGCCTTGAAAATACCATTAGCAATTATGATCGATATCTACACTTTGAAGTGTCTCTTTGCTGACACCATGTATTTTCTCAATTTTAATAGGGAATAAGAGGTTTTATCACGTTTCTTAAGACATTTTGAAAGTAAGAGAATGAAATACACCTAGAAGCCATTCATTTGTAAATATCTGGCAGAGGTTATTCTTGCTCAATTTTGTTTCAATCTTCTAAGCAAAAGAAAAAAAAATAAAAGTGTTGGCTCTGCAGCATTGTATGCTGATTTTATATGTAGCTTTTTGTCTTCAGAATCGTGAAGCTTGTTTTTTATCCCTTATGCTAGGCTAGTGGAAGCTAATTTCCTCCCTACCTATACACACACACTCAGTTTCAAAATAACACCAACAGTTGTCCATCCCCTACTTCCTTGCTTGAACTTGCTTGCGATGACATTGTTTTGCTGATGTACAACCTTTTTGCTGGAGTAGTGGAGGTTATTTTAAAATCTGCATAGGATAAATTCCATCCATTTGGATGCTTTGTATTGCTGAGCTTTCCACAGGGAAGTGTGACATGTGTTGATTTAAGTAACATCTGAGACTGGTTCTTCCTGAAGCAATTTCTGCAGGCTTGCTTCTCTCCCACTTTCCTCTACTTTTCAGTAGAGCTAAGGACTTCATAATGCATCTTTTTTTTTCTTTCCTTTTAGTTGGCTGTTGGCTGTTATTTATATTGCTATGACCTTTTTCTATCTATTCATATCTTCCTTTTGTACACAGCATATCAGATAAATTTCTTTGCTACTTCCTAGCTGTATGTCTTGGACTGGCAACTGTCTCTATCCATTTCAGGGGATAACATTACTTTACAGCAAAAATCAAAGGAGCAGATTGTAGTGCAACTCAGTAACAAACGAGTAAAAGGAGTTGCACAGTTGCCCTGATTAAAAATGGAAACTGTTCACCACAGATCTTTTGTAAACAGTGGCTTCTATTTGCAGTGACATAAAACTCTCCACTAAGAGCAGAGCCGCATCTCTGCCACTAACGTCAGACTGCATGGCCCTTCACAAGTAGGTTGCACGCAGCATGCAGGAGATGAATGACTTGTCAACAGCTGGGAAAACTTTCTGCCTAGTGTCTTAGGCACCAGCACTGCCTACAAGGCCCAGGACCAGAGCTTCTTACGTCATTCTTTTCCTTTCATTGGCTCAGAGCTCACTTCTCCCCACCAGCTAGCTGTTTGGGTTTGTCAAAGGCTGGGAGCAGTGGGAAGGAAGCCAGTGCTGCCTGTTCCCAATGCTTCAGGAGCTGTGCAGTACCCTCTGCCAGCCTTTTGTGCTGATGTCTGAAATTAATAGGCAGTGGCAGGAGTGGGGGGCAGGCTGGAGGTGAGGGTTGTGTACTTCTCCATGCCAAGCTGAGTTGTAGGCTGTGGCCCTGGGCCTGCACCAGAGCATCCTCTGGCAGTCACTGCTCCTGCAAGATCTGTTCTGTTGGAGGAGAGAGTGGGCAGGCTGTGCCTTCCTCTCGTCTTCCAATTTAATCATCCTGAAGTAAGCTGGAGATTGTTGGTCCTGAGACCTTTCACAGCTATGCAGTGAAAGAAGGGTGACACCTTAGTATTTTTGATTACAGGTTTTATGTCAGCCTGTCAGGGAGTTAAGTGTATGTGTGTAACTATTAAATGTACCAATGAATATCTTGTCCATTCTGGATCTGCAGAGGAAGTGTGTTAAGAACTCCTTCATGGTAATGTGGAATTATGTCATCTTCAGGAAACACAAAAGAGGTACAAGAACCAGACAACCAACTGATGGCCCAAAGAAACTCACTGAAGATTGTGCTTGAAAAAAAGCCAGAACTTTGGAAATTAGAGCATGGGCTTCTGTTCATCAGCTCATATGTAAAAATGTGCAAGCCCTGTGCAATTTTAATTAGTAGAAACACACCCCAATCTAGAGGAGGTATAATTATACTGAAATGGGCACTTTGACTTGTAGAGACAGACTAGAAATTGACTTGCTTTTTGCACATGATGGACATTTTTGGACTGGCATAGGATTGAGAAGTAAACTGACAAACACAGACATAAATCTGTCACTGACGTGTCCTACCAGGCACATGGATGTAGCTGTCTTTAAATGTGAGCAGTCAGCTGGCCAAAAGAATAGAGTTGAGGTCAAAGCATTGTATGTAGGTTATATTTTAATAGGGAAGCTTTGATTAATTTGCTAAATGCTTATGGTTTTCACAAACTGTGAACCTAAAGTTCAGGACTGTAAATAATTTTTAATGCTTACTTCTTGTGACACACACAAAAAAAAATCTTTCCTAAAGTAGGAGAGAATAACAGCTTATTGCAAATACCTCACAAAGTCTTCTCTCCCCTTCTGTAGCACTGCCTTGCAGGAATATGCAAGATATAGGTTCAGAGGTTTTTTTTGTTTTTTTTTTTTTAATCCCTGAGGTCTGAATTCCAGGGAGCACAAACAGAACTACTGCTGTTCACTCAAGAAAGTTTTTTTTCTGGCATAATATCGTGCCTTCTTCCTGCTTTAAAAAAAAAAAAGTGTGGATGCAAAACAATCCAGCAGTTGTAAGAGGAAGATTTTTTACAGTATACATTTTGTTGGTGTTTAGCTCACAGCCAGCAGTGATGCATTTTCAGTTCTCTCTATTTGCAATCTCTAATGAATGTGAGATTGTCAAAAAGTTTTAATATTAAAAATTTAAAACCTTGATTTTTCTGAACAGAGTAGAAAGGTAGGAGAGGATATTTGGGGGGAAAGAAAAAAAAATATGAGATGACAGAACAGTAACAACATAAAATCATATGAAACCCTTCAGGCATCTGCCACTGATTTTCTAGCTCAAATGCACAGTATATTCCTTTTGCACTTACCCAGAGATTTTCTTCATTTTTTTCCTCAAGTGATATTGCAAATGTGTTTGTTGGGTGGCTTCTCTCTATTTCAGGAAGGCCTTTGAAGTTATTAAGATGCAACAAAGACTGTCTCCAGGGATGGTTTTTTGTGTTTGTTTTTAATTGCAGACCTGTTTTGTGGACAGCTATGGATCTTACTTAAAAAGCTGACTAATATCTGGCTTACGATTGCAATCAATCTGATATTTAGCACAGTCAGCCTTTGATAACTTGGAAGATTTAATTACGGAGTGCATTTAAATTCAAACGGTCAGTGCAGGTATCTGGGAAGATACACCAAGGTATTGAGCTATCTTCATTTAGCCACACGTGGTAAAAATTTTACAAAATAAGATATGATAAGGTAAGATACGAAATAAGATATGCACTATGCTGAAATGTGAAATAATGGCAGAAAGGATTTGTTGACCAGAGGTGAATATGTTTGTTCCGTTCCAAATACAAATGACATTGAAGGATTTTCTTTTATGTTTTTGAATACTAGTTTTCTGCTTTTTATTCATAATTTTTAAAATAAACTAGTTTCGTTTTTAAAAAGCATTGAAAATTCTCTGTATTGTAAGTGCAGCTCATGCTTCCAAAAGAGCATGAGGGAAATTCCATGCCTAACAAAGCTAAAGCTGTACTTTCTTTAAATGGCAGCTGCTTTTATGGTGACTTGTTAAAGCTGAAATGTATCTAATGTCTTTTGATGTATATGGCAGTGTTTGTTTAAAAAAAATAATAAATTGCTGTAAGGGTAGTCTGAAGAAGAGGATGTGCATTAGGAGAGAATGAAAATTCCTGACAAGTTCAGGAATGGTCTTATACATGGCAGGTTGACTGCCTCTTATTTCAGAAGTGGTTCTCAGGTAGAAACTGTGTATGTGTGTATCCATGAGTAAATTCTTTTTTTTTTCTTTCCTAAGCTCTCCCCATCTCATCTAATAACAAAAAATAATTGTTTACCTGGCTGTTATTTTGTCATCAGAAGAAAAAATTGACTTGACTGAGATTGGGACATTATTGCTTGTAGGCAGATACGGACTTGGGATATCACTGAACCATAGCCACTTCCAGTTGATATCTCAGACTGTCCTTTTGAACTGATGATAACTGATGATACTTTCCCAAGTATTTGTAATGTACCTGCATCAGGACTTACTGAAGAACTGGCTAGTTGCCCTATGTGATTGCCTTCCTTTGTTGGCTCTGTGATCCATATGGCCGTGGGAACAGGCAGGGCTGCAGTGGCAATGTGACAGTCCACTCAGGACCACCAAGGTTGCTTTGCTCCTTTTTTTTTATTCTTTTTTTTTTCTTCTTGATGCATCCCAATAGTTCAGAGAAGGCAAATTGTATGAACTTAAAGTATTGCAGCATTTTGATCTTAGCACAGAGCAGAGTAGGTTTGATTCCCTAGGTAAGGAAGTCAGGGTTTGGTAGCCCTGTTACTCTCTTTGCAAAAACTAAAACTCTAAAAATGGCAATATGGAAATAGTTAATGTGAAGCAGAGTCTTTCAAGTCATCAGCTAGCTCAATATGGCTGATTTATTTTTTAGAAAAAAAACCTACTTCATTAATCGCAGATGTGCATGTTTCTTGTGTTAAGAAAGCTGGGACTCGAACGAGAATTCCCATTTCCCTTAAAGTTTCAAAAATTTGTCTGTTCGTTGGAGGTAACTTTCTCTTCTGATTTGAAGGAGGTAAGAACTCACGCTGCCTGCCCTTTTTCTTTTACTTACAAATAAATTTATGGACTCTGAGTGAACTCTCTGACCTTACCAACAGAGCAACATATGTGATTTCACTGTGAGAGAAATAGAAGTTAAATGCCTTCTTTTCATAGTTTGGCTATGCATTATAAAAACAAAGCCCAACTCTTAGGCGTTTTTAAGGTTGTTGTGTTTTGTTTTGTTTTTTAATAATTGTGAAGCTGTTTTTACTTGAGCAAATGGCCTTATTAAGTTTGATAGTTTATTGTTGGATTGGTAATGCCATGTGTGATTATTTTCTGTGTATTGGATTTTTTTTTCTTCCCCAAGATGGCCATCTGTTGCATTTATCTTTTTCTAGAAGGGAATATGACACTAACTAGAAAGTTTCATGTACTTGAAACACAGTTGGGGTTAGCATACCCCAAATTTATTCCATCTGTTTTGTTTTTAAAAGTCCATGTTGTTTTTGGTTTAGTTTTGAATACTCCTTTTTCCGCTTAGCATGTTTTAGTGATAAAATATTCTTGAGCAACCCTAGAAAAACAATTCGTTATGTAGTCATAAAGGAACCAAAGCCAATTCTAGTGTAAACATTCCCAAGCATAGTTATCAATCAAAGAGGGTATCCCAGATTATATAGATAGATAGTGGTTGACCAGGGAGAAATAAGACACTTGAGCAGCTTTTCTCATAGTGGAGGCTGAAGTCTTTCTTTCAGTGATCTTGCAAACCTCCCATATGGATACTGAGATTTCCTGACATTTGGATCTAAGAATGTGTCTACCTAAATGTATGAACTTGAACAAGCATTTGTTGGTGTTGTTTTTATTCGGTTGTTGTTGTTGTTTAATTGATGACTGTGTCCTAGTATTGTAGCCTTTGGCTAGAAATACCATTCAACTGAGGAAACACATAGGGGTAAGATTTGCAGAGTCTGGACTCCTGTGAGGTGGGCTGGGATGGGAAAATGGATGTTAAGAGGTCTCCCAGGAAAAATTTTGCAATGTTTTATTTTTTACTGAGTATTAACATTGATCTGTTGGACTGCAGGGATGTTTTCTGCAGGTTTAAGGTGGGGGGGGGAATTAGATCTGGTCTCTGAAGAGACTAATGAGTTGACATTCCATTTGGGTTAACACAGGTGATGCTAAGTTTCTTTTTTTTTTTCCCCAACACTTTTTAGATATAACTTGAAATTTAAGCTGATGCTTTTATGGCAAGGCAGTATTTTTATTCGTATTAAGCCTTTTCTTTTTCCTTAGTGCTTTCATGCTTTAAAAAGGGGAACAATGCTATCATTTTGGTGTACTACTTATATTTTGACCACTTTTATGATTCCCTGAAGCCCTAATAATGCTTTAGTAAGTACTTCATATAAAACCTTGCAGAAGAGAAGATGAGAAGCAGTTACATGGTGCATGCCAAATGAAAACTAATGCTGTGTGGGAGGATATGGCCAAAGTATGTGCTGTGAAACATGTCTGGCTAGCATTGTTTTGTCTCTTAGATCTTCCCCACTTGAGTGGAGTGTATGCATTTCTTCCTGCTCTCTTCCCTCCTCCTGCCCACAATCTGTTGGCTGACTTAAGAGCAGGAGTGGCACAGCAAAACTGCAATCAGATAAAAATACTACTTTCCCACAGTTTTAGGGGCGCTGCATCAAACAGTTTGGTTTTACAAGAAATGGAATAGTTGGTAAGTGTTGACCGTCAAAAGGATGTGCAAAAATCTGGGAAGGGAACACAGCTTTTTAGAAGCTTTTATTAACTGCAGGCCTGTTAGATGCTTAGAGATAGGCATGTTTATGGAAAACATAAATCTTCCACCGTCAGTTACTGCACCGGCACACTGCCTTTTTCTTAGCAGGGAGTAATTGTAAAGGAAGGAAATGCAAACTGATACAAAAACACAAAACAGTTGGTGCATAATGAACTTCGATGTTAAAGCCTAATTGACTTTTTCTTTTGTTAAATACATAAACGAATGTGCTCTATTTGAGGATAGAACTTGTGTGGACAATTTGAAGGACTTGAAAAATCTCTACAAGTGGAAGAAAAAAATTGGTTTTGTTGTTATAACATTTTCAAGAGTTTTAAAAGCAAAGCATTTAGTTTATGCTTTCAGAAACTTGTTTACAAGAACACTGCTGTTCTCTGCTCTCCTGTGTTCCATTAGCAGAATGGCAGAAGGGTAGTGAAGTACCCATCAGTTGGAATTTACTATGATTTCTGAAATGAGGAATCTGATGAAAGTTAAAAGATACGTGATACTGTGATGGTAAAGTTACATTTGGTGAAAGAGCAGTCAAACTAACTTCTTACAGAGGTTTACTAGGGGATTGTTTGGATTCCTGTGGAGAGCTTGCAGATGGTTGGGAGTTTTGTTTGGAATTTTTTTAATAAGCAGACCACTTTATTTAAAAAAGGAAAAATCTGTCATGCTGTGGATGCTGATGGCCAGTAGGCCTGCTTTTCCAACATATGTGCAGAGGACCCTTAAGCAGTAACTCACAGGCCTTCAGGGATCTTCAGACTGCAAATCAAAAACTGTTATTGGTAATTAATTTTTTCCTTATGTTTCCTGTTTAAAAAAAAAAAAAAAAGCATGTGGTAATTCTGTAGCACTGATATCTCAAGATTTAGAGACAAAGCTGGCTAGCAGAACTCTGCATCTGTTTTTTGGTAGTATGCATTACTTGAGACCTTGAAACCACACTGATGGCATCATAGGAAGTCTGCGTACCCTTGTGCAGCACATTTACAGCTGCAGCTAGGAGGTAATTCTGCAGGCACATACTGATGCCTGAGTTGAAAGTTAGTTGCTAGTTTGATGGACTGAAATTATGCTTTATTTTCTACTTTATGGGAAAACAAAAGTGGTGTCTACTATCAGTTACTGTTCTGGATGTGTTTATACAGAATAGCCTAGTGCAGATCTTGGCATCACAGCTGATGTATTTTAACAGTCACATGCCAACTAATGGAAGCAGATTTGGTCTTATTGGAACAAAGAAAATGTTTAAATCAGCCTGATAAAAATTTTGGATTCCAGGGAAAGGATGGTAATGTTTCTCTCTTTTATTTTTTCCCTGGCATTCTACAGTTTTTAAGATAATCTTTGAAACACTATGAACAATAACGGAAAAAGACATATTCACATTCTGTGTCTCATTCAGCATGTTACTTGTGGCTTTTTAATCTAGAATTTGCCCTTAATATTCTGTGGAAACAGAGCAGGCTCACATACTAGTGTGTAGATGCAAGGCATTTGTGTTTCCAGTAAAGTGTGTTGCTGCAACAGTGACCATATTATCCTACAAAATTCAAACTACTTGTGGTAAGACTGACAGTATGCTTCTTAAGGAAGAGCTGCCAGAAGAGGTGGCCTGAACATCTGTGTCAAACTTCAAGAAGGAATGCAAACACTGTATTGAATTCCTAGCAGTAGAAACATTCAACAAAACATTATTTATGTCATCCTTATATAAACTATCCATCTACAAAAGTGCACACAGAGTAAAAAAAAGAAAACACCATACTTGACAGTCTAGCTGAGTCTTGTTAATATGTTGATGGTAGATAGTAGCCATAGGACTGACATTTCAAGATTGTGACTTTGAAAAAGGAAGTATGTTTTTAGGAAAAAGAGAACTGTTGGGAGAAGAAACAATATGCTTATGGGAAGAATAACTGCAGTCTCACAAAAGCTAACCCGGTGGATGCTTACCATAAATATACTCTATGGTTCAAGTGACAGGAGCCTTAGTGGGAAAGTAATACTGACCTCATATGCATGTAGCTGTGGTTTGAAGAAAAGTATATCCTTTGACTACAGAACTTAAGGCATTGTCATGCTAAGAAAAACTGCTGATCCTTAGATTTGAGCAAATGGGCTTTTCAGCATGGCTATTCTCTTCCTTTTTTTTTTTTTTTTTTTAAGACTCCAAGACTATTTAAACAAAATACGCATAAGATATTTAAGATATAACATAACATAGATATATAATATAACATAGATATTTAAATGTTCTCTTGATTTTTTGACTCTTCTTCCCACATTTTCCAGGGTAGGAAGGCAGGAAATACATAAACAAATAGGGTAACTAGAGCATTTGTAATAAAGTTTGGGATTTTCAAAATTTTGCTCATTTTCTTGAGGTAATTTTTCTTTTCATGTCCATGCTCAAAGCAGTGTGCTACTGTCAGATGTGCATCAGCATTGCTATAACAATTGAGCCAGTCACAACTACTTACTGAAAGCTTGACTATTGTCAAGAAACTGCTTATGTTCGGGTGGTCTTGTATAGCATGAAAACAGATAGCTGTGGTGTCTTTAAAGGCCAAGTCTTAAAGTAATTTGTTCAATTCTTTCATGCATCCAATCTAAGTATTTCAGATAGTCCTCAGTTTCTGTAAAACTTCCCCAAAAGAATGTCTTAGATCGAGCATAGTAAGTTGCAGGTAAGCTTTGGGAGGTTGATGCAAGTTTCCAGTAGGGCTTATGCTTGTTGTGGAGTTTCAAGTGATGTTAGCAGCTGTGAGGAATAATCTACTAGTTTTCATATGCATGATTTTATGGTTAATGCTGTGTTACCATCAGTCTTTGACTGGCAGAAGATAGTAACACCATTTTCTTTTTTCCCAAGTCAAACAGGTGGAGAGTTTAAACAAATGGCTATTACTACTGTTCGCCTTGTTTCTCACTTACCAGTATCTCCCTTTTAACATGCTCTCCTCACTCTTTTTCAGACTCCCTTTCAGTCTCCAGCAATGATGCCAGTCCTCCTGCTTCAGTAACATCGCTTCAACCCCATATGATTGGGGCACAGAGCTCCCCAGGTCCCAAGCGTCCTGGCAACACTTTGAGAAAATGGCTTACCAGTCCTGTGAGGCGTCTCAGCAGTGGGAAAGCAGATGGGCACGTCAAAAAACTGGCCCACAAGCACAAGAAGAGTAGAGAGGTTCGCAAAAGCGCTGATGCAGGTTCTCAGAAGGACTCTGATGACAGTGCAGCAACCCCACAAGATGAGACTATTGAAGAGGTACGTGTTCCATGCAGCTGGCTGCAACGTGGTTCTGTGTCTCTGCTAGATTTACGTAGTGAGACCTGCCTAAAGCTATACATGTGCCTTAGAGCAGAAGATGGCCCCTCAAATCGAAGTGTAGTTACCATCATCCAAATAATAAACATGGCATTTTTCACTGAAGGAAATAGTGAACTGCTGCATATACTGCCTGATTAATTATTTTTCTTGCTTCTGATGTATTTGGCTTCAGACTTGGAACACTGTGAGTTACACAGTGAGGGGAAAAAAAACCCAAAAAACTAGAGACCTGGCAGCATGGTGAAGTGATAATTGTAGCTTGGGAAAGAATATTGGCATCTGTCCTTGAAGGTCACGCTGTAGAAAGAAGCTGTCTGACGCAGCTGTAGCATTATTTTGAGAGTGTCTATTATTCTGCAGTTCTGTGAATGAGAGAAAACCTACGGCCAGGTTTCCTTCTTAAAGTGAGGAAAGGGCAATTATCATCTACACTTGTTCCTTTAAACATGGTTAAATTATCCTGTGAACTCAGCTGCACTAAACTTCTGCTAATTCATAGTTTCTTATATAGTTCGAGGGACCGTCTTTCATCACAACTGTAAGCATCATACAAGCATTCTGCTTTCACTACTTTAAGGTGGAGGTGGATAGAAGAAAAGACAATTGACAAAATACTTTATGTTATAAGGGATTCGTATAGCCTTCAGACATCTTGATATGAACTTCCTATGCAAAGTCCTTGAATTAGTAAGTTAGAAGAATGGGACTCATACTTTGCAGAACTGAACTTGTGAAGCATTACTTTGGCAGCACCTTCCTGTAGTAAATTTCAAGCTGTCTGCTTCTCAGTATCTTAATTCATCTGCTTTGTCCAGTTTCCAGCCCATGAAAACATAATCCACAGCATCTAATTTTTATTTTTTTTTCCCCGCATGTGTATGATCATCTTTTTTTTTTTTTTTTTTTTTTAGCTGTATGCATAGTGTCATACTGACTTGTTGGGAGATGGGAATCTACAGAACAGTCTTAAGACTAACTTGTGTTTAACAAGCTTCATGCTGCTGAGGAGGTAACGGAGCTTGAATGTCTTAATTTTATTTACAGAGGGGTCGTAACGAGGGGCTGAGCAGTGGCACTCTCTCAAAGTCATCCTCTTCAGGCATGCAGAGCTGTGGAGAGGAAGAAGGTGAAGAGGGAGCGGATGCTGTACCACTTCCTCCTCCCATGGCAATTCAGCAACACAGTCTTCTCCAGCCTGATTCACAGGATGACAAGGTAGGAAGAGGAAGCAGGGAAGGCTTTGCATGTTGAAACAACCTCTGTCTGCCCAAATCTTTCTTCTGTTTCCTGAAGTCTTGTAATGTATACTGTATGCCTTTATGATAGACAGAAATAATCACTGTGCCATCATTAAAAGGGATTTACTGGGGAAAGTGTGTAAATAAAATATGTTCGTTTTAAACACGTAAGAACAGAAATTTTTCTTCTAGACCTTTGTATCCAGAAATGGGAAACGTGGCGGTTTTGCAGGCCTACTTACACCTATTGAACAGATGCCATGCTTGTGTTTAGAAAATAATTGCTTTATAATCGTACCTTTTGGGTACTAAATTTTAAATATTATGTGCATATAGAGTTTATCTGGGAAATTAATAGTTGTATATTAGAAACCATTTTAGATCACAGATTCTTTACCAAGCCCTATTACTTTGAATAGCCTCATATCTGGGGGAAAAAGGAAAGTCAACGTACATACCTTAGCAGAAAGAGCTGTTCATGTTGACTTCAATGTTTTCTTAATAGCTGTATAGTTTTTTAAATTATTTTTATTCTTTTTAATAGAATTTTGCACCCTACAGGTGTGCAAAAAAGTTAATAACCAAGTTAGGGTAATAGTACAGCTCAGGGTTATTTTGCTTTTGTTTGTTGAAAAAAATGAAAACATATGCCAGAAAGGATGATGAATAATTTTGTGTCAACAGTTGAAATTTCTGGATATCGGTAGTAATTGCATGAAGAAAATCTTATGTGCATATAATTTCCTTTTCTTAAATGTTACGATGTTCATACATTGGGAGGGTTTATTTCAATTTTTAACACTGATCAAATCTTTAGAGGGCAGCTGTCAAACCAGGACATAGAGGGTTTTAGAATGCAAACTATCTGGACTTGTGCAGCAATTATTGACATTACAATCGTCTCACCGTTTTGATGCTTAAAATTTTTAGCTGTTTTATTCACTCTTAGTGAATACTGTGGGTGAATGATCACTGTTTTGAGTGGTGCAGCTTTCGCTGATCTTGTTAATCTTTTATTTCCTTTTATCCCACTGTCTTTCTATCAGGATCTCAATGATCCCTGAAGTTGTCATTTGTAGGATAAAACTGTCTGGCTTCTATGTTTTATTTGTATTTATTTTCCACCTTTTTTCTGAGTTTGAAAAGTGTAATAAATGAGCTGGGGTAGCGGGATGTAAATATTTTGACCTGAAACAAACAAGGCAAAAACAGACATTTTAAAATCTTGCTGATCTTCAGACCCAGGATAATATTTTAGGGCTAGAAAATAATCTCACTTTGTGGTTTATAAATAGCATAAAAATAACGTTGGTGAAAATACATTAAAGTTGCTGCTAATTAGCTGCCTTATTTGTATGCCCCTTCAGTGATACCAAAAAAAATAAAAAAAGAAAAAAAAAGAAAAAGCCTTATAAAATGTTGTTGAGATAAAAGTGGCTTTTACTTATTATTTGTTCTTTTTTACAGTGCAAGAACAGTTTTGTGAAGGGATATACTTGAAAAATAGTGTCCTTTCACTTTTGCATTTCTCTTGCAAAGTCAAGCAGCTTTGAGTAGCATTTTGTCACCAGTAAACTTATTTAAAGGTTACACGCACCCACTGCTGTAAGGACATTGGGACGGTTTTTGAAGTAACTTAAACTGCACAGCAAGAGGCAAAGAAGTCCCATTGTGTGGTATTAGTCTTGGAGCTTGTGTGCCACCCTGAATTCCACACACCAAGACATACCACCGATTTCCAGTACCTAAAGCAAATGTTTTTTAGTACACACAAGTGAGAAGCCAGAGCGAAGTTTTATCCAGCAGAACTCAGAGGACTCTACTGACAGAGCTTCTGATTGTTAAAAGGCTTGCAACAAGTCCCCTGTTGTCTGCCTTCTGGGTAGAGTCTTTCACATTTCTGCCACGTTAGGTGGTTTCCTTTGGATCCCAAGAAATGTCTCCTCCTTTTCATGACCTCAGAGGTTTGGCTTTGGTTTGCACCTCACTTCACGCATTTCTTCCTCTCTGTGGCTCCTGGTCGTTACTCATGCTGGAAACTCCCTGCTTTGCTGGGCTTCTCCCTACTCAGCCTACTGTGGCCTCCAGCAGTATCTCACACTTGCATGTGCTCCTTTGCTCCCTCTACCTTTCTTTCTGCTCCCAGAGTACATCATCGAGAAGAAGGTCAACTGGCAGACTGTCTGTGCAGCCCAGCAGCTCCTTCTTTTTCAGATGAAATAACTACATGAGATGGGAAACAACCAGTGCTGAAATTTAATTGACAGTCACATATGTCTGGAGCCCCCAATATGAGAAAGACAGGGAGCTGTTGGAGAGGGTTCACAAAGATGATCAGAGGGTTGGAGCACCTCCCCTGTGCAGACAGGCTGAGGGAGCTGGGCTTGTTCAGCCTGGAGAAAATAAGGCTGTGGGGTGACCTCATTGCAGCCTTCCAGTACCTAAAGGAAGCCTACAAACAGGAGGGAGTCAACTCTTCACAAGGGTTGATAATGGCAGGACAAGAGGAAATGGTTTTAAGTTGAAGGAGGGAAGGTTTAGGTTGGATATCAGGGGGAGTTCTTTACTATGAGAGTGGTGAGCTGCTGGAACAGGCTGCCCAGAGAGGTTGTGGATGCCCCATCCCTGGAGGTGTTCAAGGCCAGGTTGAATGGGGCCCTGGGCAGCCTGGTCTAGTATTAAATGTGGAGGTTGGTGGCCCTGCATGTGGCAGGGGGGTTGGAGATTCATGATTCTTGAGGTCATTTCCAACCCAAGCTATTCTGTGATTCTATGATATACTCCCAACAGAGCAACAGATAGAACAGACTTTGACCAGAGCCTGATGACAATGCTGACAGTATTTTGTGAGGCTGAGCTAAACTCCATATCCAAAAGTTGCATACCAGCACAGCTTTGGAAAAAACTGATTGCTAGTTAGATGTCAAGAGTATACAGTTGCCTGAAAGACATGCTAGCTCTGGGCTTGCCAAGTTTTTGGTATGCATGCAAATATTGTGTGCTAGGCAATGCTGATATGTCTAATATCACTAAATAATACAGTCATTTTCTCCCCTAAGAGCTCGTCTGCACAGTATGTATTCTTTTTGATAGAATCATTGCACACTTCATGGATTTACATTTGATGGCAGTTTACAAGTTGTTTGCATTTAATTTTTGGATAAGCAGTATTAAATTTCAAGATCAGTTATGCTAATATGAAACTAATTATTTTCGCTTTTTGTTTTCTCTTTTTTGTAAATTGATGCAGCATTATGTTGACTTGTGTTCTGTCTCTGCTTTGGCTCAGTTCCCATATCTTTCCATTTAAAGTTGTCTGTATTTCCTTTGCTTACCCATCCCCTATTTTCCTTTCCAAATAAGGCAAATACAAGGCAAACTACCTAAATTATGTATATTGCTTTTTATATTGACCTATGAAAGCCTTGTCACACCCTAGTTGATTTGAGAAGAACCTCCTGTGTTAAGCTGTTATATGTGCCAGTTCTTTGTCCAATTTGTTGGAAACATTTGCAGAACAGCTTACCCTGTATTACACGATGTTCACTGTTCTGTTCGTAATATGAAGTAAGGTTCATATTGCACTGTTTCCATTTTCCAGTTATTTAATGATAAAAGTAATGTGCAAACAATTCTGTTTGCAAATTACTGAGACTGAATTTAATGGCCCTCCCCAAAATCCTTTACTGTGAACACCTTTTGCCTTCAGTTGTATCTATAAACTGGCATTTTATAGCTTGAGGCCAGAGATCTTCTGTACTCTACACATACGATTGGGGAAAATGGATGGCACAAGGAATGGTGAGCTCAATTTCCCCTCTGAATCTGAGCAATGTACTCCAGCTCCTTTAGAAAAATAGATGCCCCTGAGTTACTGGTGTATTTTTTCTTATTTTAACTGGTTTTTCAGCTTGTATTTCATGCCCTCTCGGTTCTTGTTTATTTTCTGCAATTGTAGATTTGTTTTACCAGCAATAAAATATGTTAACAAACCATTTGTTGTTCATTAGGTCAGCTCAGGTGATTTTTATAGCTGTTTGTCAGGCATTATTATATTCAGCAAGATGAAGGATATTTCCTTAGCTTCTATTGCATGTAGGAACAGAAATTTTTATTTCAGTAATTATAACAAAAGGCACAATGTTCTTTCAACGTTTAGCTTTGTGGGCTTTACTTAAAATTTCCACTTCCATTTGCCTAACTTGGGATGATTGTAGTGTTATGCTGACAATTACTGAGTACCTTTATTCTTGAGCAAATGCCAAGCTGACACTAGATTTTCTTGCTTTATGTCATTGCACAGACCTCTTCTCGATTATTGGTGCGGCCTACCAGCTCTGAGACGCCCAGTGCTGCAGAACTAGTCAGCGCAATTGAAGAGCTCGTCAAAAGCAAAATGGTGAGACTGACTGGCAGACAGCAAGTCCTAACGTGCTATTTAGAGAAAAGCTCCATGTTCATCCTCAGCATACAACTTCAGTGTGTGAAATGTCATGTGTGTTTCAAAAGTCACTTTTGGGGCTGGAGTATGGGTCACTTTGTACACCCTCTTCTGTGGACTCACTTAGAAAATAGGTGAATGGCACTGCAGAGAGATGAAAAACAATAGATGTGAAGGAGAGGTGAACAAAGAAAATGCATATCCTACCAGCAAAAAAGGAAATGTCCGAGCAGAAAAACAGATGCTAAGACCCAGAATTACCCTAATTTGCCTCATAGAGCCGCATTAGAAGAATCTCTGAAACTAAATCTAAAACCTAGAAGTAAGTCTTGCTAAGTAAAACAGATACTGATCAAACAGCTTGTGCTATCTAGCTGTTCTTTAGGCAATGTGATAATACCTATACAAATAATACCTATAAAGAGCAAGAGAGAATTGGTTTGAATGTTACTGGCTCCATTTGCAAACAAATTAAGTAGGCATAATTTTGTCAGATTTTTGAAGTTTATGTTTCCAAGTTTCTGTGTTACTGAAAATTCTCACTGGAAAAGAGTAGATTGTATAGCTAATTCCACAGTCTCTGTATTCAAAACTCAGCTGGACATGGTCCTAGAAAACATGTTCTAGCTGACCCTGTTTGAGCTGGGGCATTGGGCTAGATGGTCCTTTCCAATCTATTCTCTTAATAATTTTCAGTCTGGCTTCTGCAACATACAGAACACCTCTTTGGACTTAGTAGAAGTGCCACTGTGAAGACTCTGCAGAGAGACATAACTTGGCAAACTCATGTTACCAGAAGTTGATATTTCCCAGATTCTTCTTATATTTAAGCAGCTTTGAATTTCAGAATGAAAAATTGGCTTTTCCATTACCTCATTCAGAAAGACTTAAACTTAACTTACATTATTGCATAAATAATTTCTGCATGCTTAAAGTGTTAACTTCAGTTTTTTCTTCTGTTGCACTGCGAGGGTGAATAAGAAGTCATCTGTGAGACAATTCAAAGCAGCCTTTTGTAAATGGAAAATTTAATAGTTCACATCTCTTCCATACAGCCTAGCAGTGGATGTAGATTAATGATCCTTGCATATAGTCCCTGCTGGAGATGTTCTCATTTCACACGTGTAGCCAAGGGTCAGTTTTTCCAACTTTTTGGGCTGTCATGTTATTATTGGGTTTTAATTTTTGTAGGAAGAAAAAAAAAAAGATTATGGAACCCCATCCTGGTGAAGTAAATCTGTCTTGCGTTAAAGACTGTAACACATGCAAGGAAATGTGATATATAACAATAGCTTGATCCAAGATTATGGGTTTAGATTAAAGAAGTCCAGTAAATATTTCAAAGAAATTTGTTCATATTATTTCTCCTATGGCTTCTCCATCTTCTAAACAAACAATAAGACTGAGCAGTCTGTGTGTTGGAAACCATTTATCTGGCAGAAGAGAGAGATCGTTTCCTAGGATTTGAGCTGTCAAGCTCAAAAGCAAATCAGTATGTTGGCCAATTAATAAAATAAAATGTTTGACAAAAAAATGCCACTTCTGTTGTGATTAAAAATATAACTTCCAAAAAATTCTCTTTAAAGTTGTTCCATTTATTTTTGAAAATAGCTTACGTATGAGAGAACTAAACAGTGATAAATATAATTTAACCTCTGTCAATAAGTACACACGCGTGTAGTTTCTACTACAGAAGTACTTACATCCTCAGCTGGACATTCTGACTTTCAGCCCGTTCTGCTCAAACTAATTGAACTGCATTCTTCTCATGTGAAGGAGAGAGTGATATTTAAAATGTGTTGTGCTTCTATGAAGTTAGATTTTCTGTCCCGGAAAACAAAGTTTTTGATAGGTTTCCCCAAAGTTTGAGACCTCTTTTGCCAAGATACAATAATTGGTATTCCATAGGTTCCCATACACAGATCTATGTAAATACATCTGGAGACTAAAAAGGAAATAAATGTCGTTGTCCTTTCTTGAATACATTTTTAGGCCTTGGAAGACCGTCCAAGTTCCTTGTTAGTAGATCAAGGTGACAGCAGCAGTCCATCCTTCAACCCTTCAGATAACTCTCTTCTCTCCTCATCATCACCTATAGATGAGATGGAAGAAAGGAAATCCAGCTCCTTAAAAAGACGACAGTAAGATCTCATTTTCACTCTGTTCTTAATAATGTTTTGAAGAGAGAAAAGGCCTGTTTAAAAAATGTCCATTTTGAACTGACAGCAGAAGCTGTTAATCTGGAAAGAAGAGGACTTGTGTTAGGTATCGAGCATGCAATTACATTATGTAAAGAAAAAATTCTTTCCTCAAACACTAGTCACAGAATAAATTTCCTATAACTTAATTTCAGTCGCACTTTTGTTTGACTTTTGTAATATGTCAATCTCAGTTAAGCAAAAATATGCAAATGTTTAAATATTCAGAGGTCTTTTAGGCTTCAAAAAATGATCATTTCCCTTCTTCTATACCCCTGTGCCATTCTTCAGGGATTCTTAATTCCTTTTGTAGTAGTTAAGTGTTACCATGGTAGAAGAAAAACATGCTTGTTATTGTGCTTAAGAGTCCAGATCAGAGATATACTAGCATTTTATTTTAAACAGTAGTTAAATGTTTAATTTAAATGACACATGTAGGAAAACATCTAACTTGTGATAAACAGAAGCTAGCATGTTCCAGTTTCATAATCAAAGAAGCATTTTGCTTAGAAACTGTGTGCATTAATCCTTCGTTTTCAGCTGTGTTTATCAGCTATGCAAATGTCTAAAAGGCTATGTATGTCATTAATCCTTTTTTAAAAGCATTTTTAATGAAATGTGTGTTCGCCATTTCCTTTCCCCTGTAGCTACGTCTTGCAGGAATTAGTGGAGACAGAGCGTGACTACGTACGAGATCTGGGCTACGTAGTTGAGGTATGTTGTTTTTCATTAGTTTTTTTTTTTTTATGTGGTATCAACCAACTGTGCAACTCAATTTATTTATCTATTTAACATTGCTAAATTCAAAAAACATTGTAGGCTAAGCGGGTAGAGGAGCTATCCTGAATTTGGAAGGCTTGCTCCTTCCCTACTGCTAAGCTTCTCTTAGACTTTGTATTTTCATCTTCTGTAAAAGAGATGAGACTTTAGGGGAATGCATAACGTTGAGTTACCAATGAAACACATATGGAAAACCAGAGAAAATGCACGTAACAGTGAATTTCGGCCTATCTATGTTCAATGCTTAACAGAAGGAGGAGAAAGAAAGGCACTAAATTTTCTTCTTGCACGGCCAAAATTTGGTTTTAGCTCTAAATCTTCCACCAAAGAAACATTCATCTCTTCCACACTATGGGGGAAACTACAGATATTAACCTCTGAGGCAAAAGGTGGCCTTTTGATAATATTCCTATGAAATATCATTCATGAATATAATTATCTTCAGTACAATATTTTGTAACCATAGTTCAGGAGAAGTTATGTGTAAAACAGTTTTATGATTTCTTTGGCTTTCTGTCCCAAGCAAATTGTTATTCTGGTCAGCTTGAAAGGCTTCTGAGGAAAGGGAGATTACAAGGTTACCCTCAGTTTTTTTAAGTTGGGATATTAAAAGTGAGTTTCTTTGCATTGTTGCAGGGTTACATGGCACTTATGAAAGAAGATGGTGTTCCTGATGATATGAAAGGCAAAGACAAGATTGTATTTGGAAATATTCACCAGATTTACGACTGGCACAGAGAGTAAGTATATCTAACTTGTAAGCCTGCTAGTGAACAATTCTACCTAAAAATACTAAATTGACTTAAAGAAAATTTTTGTTCCCTCAAATATTTAGAAACAAGGTAAATACACTTAGTCATGTGCTTTTACTTATTTATTTAGTAGATTCTGCTCAAAAATGTTGGTATGAAGATTTGTTTATGTATCACAGCTGCTTCGGATAAGAATCTCTAGTATGGGTAACATTGTGCAGAACTCATGTGTTTGTTTGAGATTTAGATTTCTCTGTTTAAGAATATAATCTTTAATGAATTTCTCAGAGATTAGCATGGCAATATGAACACCTCAACCACTCTAAACTAGGTAGGAGAAAAATTTCGATCAGTACATGAATGAAAATTTATTGAATACAAGTATTTTTCCATGTTGGCATGTGTGTCCATTTGGAATATGTAGTAAAATATTACACTGTTAATATTGTCATTTTGGAAATGTGTTAATATCCAACACAGCTGATAGGATGCAAAATGTATCTTGTAATAAGATTGCCTTGTAATCACTTGTTGCCATAATATATGCTATCAGAAAAAAATGCTTAACTTTGTTTATGTTCAGCTTCTTTTTAGGAGAGTTGGAGAAGTGCCTTGAAGATCCAGAAAAGCTGGGATCCCTGTTTGTTAAGCATGTAAGTGCAAATGTCTTCTATGGCCAAGGTCTAGTATGTTCTTACCAACAGACACGTTTTTTAAGAATATATCTATGATGAAACATAGTTAAGAAAGTGCTATAAAATATTCCTCATTGTAAGAGGAGGAGAGATTGTAAGAGCTTCTAAGTGGCCTAAGTAAATAGCTTTGGTTTTTTGTTGGCTGTAGCCTTCTAAGAAGAAATATGAGTATGGGCTCCATTTGTCAATTCAGTTGCAGTTCTGTTGAGGGAACTGTTATTTCATATGATGATACACACCTGTCTTCTAAATGTGGATATCAAAACCTAGATATCAGTGCACTGCCTTGGAAGACAGCAAGCAGGAAATAGGAAAGCTGGGTTTTCTAGTTCTGGGTTTTCTAGTTCTGTATTCGTTCCCTTTTTGAGAATCACACCAGTGTTTGGGATTCATCCCTTTTCACCAGGGGAAGAAACAGTGAGTGCCAGACATTCATGGTGTTTAATTTTAGTCCAACACTGTACCCTTTATAATTCTTTACAGTTTTCCCCCCTTTTCATCTGTTTACTAAAAGGAGTGCCTGTGTGATGCATCTGGATATGGTAACACTTCGGAAGGAAATTAGATAAACTAGCTATCTAGAAACTAGATAATATCAAAAATTATGTGCCACTAGTCACTCAGTCACTCTCCTATAATCTTTTTTGGGGCATATTATTGTGTCAAAGAACAATTGGGTATCTATTTGAGATGAATTCTCAGAGTACTCCAAATCACATAAGGTAGATGAAAGAAAACGTGCCTGCTAAACGTGATTGTTTGCACAAGACAAAGGACAGACTAGGTTTAAGCATATTTAGTGGGTTTCAAATTTTCCCAGTGGTCTTATGTTTGAAGTCAGCACCAGAATAGCAAAAAATAGAGAGCCAATCATTGATTGAACAGTAACTGGAAGTCAGGCTTAATTCCTTGACTAATGATGAGGAGCCAGCTGTTTGATTTCCAAGGGATTATTAAAAAAAAAAAAAAAATGAAAAGCGAAGGGAGAGGGGAGAATCTTGACACTGGTGTAATGTGATGAAACCAAGGGAGTAATTCTTCCCATTGCTGTTTTACTTTCTCCTCGTATATTTATTTGAACTGAATTGTCTTTGAAAGGCACACTTATATTGCAGATGGAAAGGCATGTTGTGACATGTAACATCTTCTAGCACAACCCTAACTACCAGCTAGAATGTGAAAAATTCTATTAATCATTTTAATCTGTGCTTTGTATCAATTTCAAGCTTCATTTTACTTCTTTTTTTTTCTTCTTTTTTCTTTTTTTTTTTTTTCTTCTTTTTTTTCATTACTGGTCATTGCTCTTTAATTCTCTGACCAGGAAAAGCAGTCCTGGCGAAACGATTAGGAAGAATCTGGAACTGATTATAGACACATATGACACATCTGTGTTTCTTAACCATCAAGGTGGTAATCAAGAAAGAATCTTAGTATCAAAGCTACGCTCCCTTTTTTTCTTTGTTGCCTCAATTTAAAAACACGTGCACACACACAATACAGACTCAGAGTTCAGAAGTACTAGCACCACTGTTCTGAGGCTACATCACCTGTTACTGCACACAAACTTGAATAGGACAGCTAATGCTACATAAAGGATAGACAGGTTTCTTCTAATTACTCTGTACAGCTAAACAGGAGGAGGATGCTGTTATACTATAGTAGTAACTAGATAATTCAAATAAAAGGCACTCAAATTTGTAATATTTCAGAGGCTTTCTTCATTTTTGTTGCTAAATAAAGAATGTAACCATTTCTGTAGAGTTTATTAAGGAACTTTCTAAGCTATTGTCTCTATGCATCTGATCTTCAGGAGTGTATATATAACCGCGTCAATGTTTTGACTTGTGTTTGCTTTCTGAAATCATCGTGGTATCCCCAAATAAATGGTTTTCAGATGTGTAGTTTTGTGAAATGTACTCTATTTCAATCTGGCATGCTTTTTTCCCAATGATAATGTATCATTCTGCATCCTTGTTTTTCTAGGAGAGAAGGTTGCACATGTACATAGTTTACTGCCAGAACAAACCAAAGTCTGAGCACATTGTCTCAGAATACATTGACACATTTTTTGAGGTAAGTTCTTGAGAGAAGATGTGTGCACCAACAAACCCTACGCGTTATCAGATCTGTTGGTTAAAAAAGGACAGCACGTGTGGCTGTTGTTGTCTTAAATTGTAATTTCTTGCCATTTCTGTTCTGATTTCTCAAGGATGATACAGGTTTCTAACAACGTATTAATCTTATATTTGAACTTTAGATATTAATTAATTAATAATACCATCTTTACTAGCCTTAATCAGGATGGTTAGCAGTATATATAAGTGAAATTCTGATGTTAGATGACCAACAATCTGTGAGTTAGGAATTATGTTTCAGTACACATTCTTTTTCAAAAAGACATAGAAGATGCTAGGAGGAGAGAATAGTTCCAAAGCAAAAGTGATACAGGGAAAGAACTCCATCTTTTGCTAATTGAAGATCAAATTCTGCTCTGTCTTTGCCAGTTTCTACTCTGATAGCCATTAATAGTAATGTATGCTGCTGTGTTTCTAACTGAACTAAGCAATATCTGAAGCCAAAAAAATCTTTGTTTTACAACCCTCAGGATCTAAAGCAACGCCTGGGCCACAGACTTCAGCTCACAGACTTGTTAATAAAACCTGTGCAGAGAATTATGAAATACCAGCTATTACTAAAGGTAAAGCAGCTCTGAGTTGAATAATGTAATATGTGGTAAATTATGTTTTCCCTTTTTAAATAATTGCTTATGCTCTTCTCTCCTACATAATAGAACCCAGATCTGTAAGCAATGTCATGTGATTATTTTCTGACCATATTTAGGTAGCTTTGAAAATTGAAGTAAATAGATTGGACAATTAAATGTTGCGTTGTTTTTTTGTTTGTTTAAACAGTTAAAGTTCAACTGAATTCAAGTCAGTGATGTGGAAAATGTTAAAATGTTTAGAATTAGTACTAATGTCATACAAAGGGGAGGGGGATATCCCAACTGTGTTCATCTCTAGATAAGATTCGTCCCAACTTCTTCATCTATACATGCAACCATTTTAACTACACTTAAATGTTTACTGAAAAGCAACCCTGGAACTGTTGTCTTAATATATGTCTTGTATATTCTAAAACAGAAGAGCTAATAAATGTTTAAAAGTATGCAGAGGAGAGCACCACAGGAAGAAGCTTTAAAAAGAAAAAAAAAATTGTATGTGTGTTCTGCAGTCTCTCGTTCTCTGACAGAGAATATAGCAAATATAGATCTTCTCTGTGTGATTTAATGAGCACAAAACTTACACTATTTTTTTTTCCTTTTTCAGGATTTCCTCAAATATTCTAAAAAAGCTAACCTTGATACAACAGAACTAGAGGTACTTGAAATGTTTTCTCTCAGTGATTTCAATGCTCTTTATTCTGAACTTGTTTTGACGTTATTTTCCTCTTCTGATCTTCTTAAGGATCTCGTGCTTATAATGTGTTTACTTTTCACATTACTTTCTGTTCTAAAGTAACCATAGCAGATGAAACAAAATTTTATTCTGTTAACATATATTTGGAAAATTAAGCTCTGACTTTTTATCTGTCTTGAACAGAGAGCTGTAGAGGTCATGTGTATAGTACCAAAACGGTGTAATGACATGATGAATGTTGGCCGTCTGCAAGGATTTGATGTAAGTTGGTTGGGATTTTTCAGTGAGTTTTTGTCAACACATTTTGTCAAGTGCTGTAGAAATTAGATACTAACATTATGGAAAGCATTGATGGGGAGAAGGAGGGTAGGGTGCACAGTCACTAAGCTAGGCTGGAAGAGATGAAAATTGACTGTTGATGCAATATGTATGAGCCAGATCATTGTCACATACTGTGAAACCCTTTCTGCTTTGTAATGTAGGTATGAATTTGGATTCTTTCCCTTTTCAGCACTCTGGAAAACATTAGAAGAATAAATGAGAAGTGGTAGGAAAGGAGCTTTTTGAGAACAGAATAATGAAAGTCCTGTAGTTTCAATCATAGAATTGTTTAATCATAGAATCATAGAATTGCTCAGGTTGGAAAAGACCTTAAAAATCATCAAGCCTAACCAGAGCCTAACCATACTACCCTAACAATAACAACCCTCTGCTAAATCAAGTCCCTGAGCACCACAGCCAAATGGTTTTTAAACACATCCAGGGATGGTGACTCAACCGCCTCCTGGGTAGCCTATTCCAGTGCTTAACAGCCCTTTTGATAAGGAAGTGTTTCCTGATATCCAACCTAAACTTACCTTGGTGCAATTTGAGGCCATTTCCCCTCGTCCTGTCACCAGTGAGAAGAGACCAGCCTCACTCTCGCTGCAATCACCTTTCAGGTATTTGAAGAGAGCAATAAGGTCTCCCCTCAGCTTCCTCTTCCCCAGACTAAACAGCCCCAGTTCCTTCAGTCACTCCTCTTAGGGCATATTCTCCAAGCCCTTCACAAATCTTGTTGCCCTTAAGTATTAATCAGTACTTTTAACAAGCCTTCAACTGCAAAATGAAAATAAAAGCCAGGAAGGGTGTGTATTTTCATTGTTTTCTGAAAAAAGACATAGGAATTTCTTATGTATTAATGAATGCTCTAAGAGTCTGGGAGATACTCAAAGCAATTTTGGCATGGACATCTGCTAAGGTTGATTGGAAAAAAAATGAAGAGTTGTGCTAAATGTTTCCACTTGCTTCTGTTTTTAGGGTAAAATTGTAGCCCAGGGTAAGCTGCTACTCCAGGACACATTCTTGGTTACAGACCAGGATGCAGGTCTTCTGCCACGCTGCAAGGAGAGACGAGTCTTCCTGTTTGAGCAGATTGTCATTTTCAGTGAGCCGCTAGATAAAAAGAAAGGTTTCTCCATGCCCGGATTCTTGTTTAAAAACAGTATCAAGGTAACTGTTGTGTGTGAGTCTTAGCAGCATTTGTGCAGGGGGACACAAAGGTAACAGTTTCTTATTCAGTGTAGAATCCCAGTGACATCTAGGTGTGAAGTCTTAAAGCACAGCAAGGTGTCAGTCATTTCCTGAGATTACTTCCTACTGGATTTGTGCTAACTATGAGAAATGGAAATCTTGAGATTCCAGCTCTTTGATGCTTCCCATGTGAAGCATCCCAAAGCCGTTGCTCTTGTTCAAAGCTGGACAAACATCCACAGTTCAGTCTTCAACTCTGTGCTGTGTGTACACTGCAAAGTGAAATCATTGCAAATAAGGAAAACTCTGTAAGTATCTCTTCTGATCAATTTCAGCTGCAGTCAGTCCAAATGGGTGGGTAACTTTTGCACGTAGTAGTTCCACCTTCTTGGTTGTGTCAGCTCTCCTACAAGAAAATCCTTTCCCTCCCCCGTCCCCCCTCTCCCCCCAAAAAAAAACATTTATTCTTGCTTCAACTCTTCTCAGAGACAAAAGCTGTTCCTAGCAGTGCTCGCCAGCACTCCTCATGAAGCATTTTGGGTGGATCCTGCTTCCTCTTATTTGCCTTGCTGCTCTGCATACCAGCTGCATATCGTGTTCTGTGCTGGTGGGGCAGCCTGTTTCACAACATTACTGTTTCTGCAGAAGAAGGCTTTGGTATGAGCCATTGCTAGAGCTCTAAAGTGGGCTTAGCATTTTAAATAACACAAGGGGAGAGTGAGGGTTGATGGAGAGCATTAAGCTATACTTACAGTGAATTAGTGCAGTACATCTGTCAGCGAGCAGTTACTGCAGTCTCCAGGGCAAAGGCTGCTGTAGAATGAGACTGTTCATTGTTGACATTTTGGTTGTACCAAAAATGACCTATGTTAATCCTTAGCATTATTTTACTGAGTAAATGGATGGTTAACTTAATCACGTTTGGAGATTTGACTCTGAGCTACCATGTGAAAGATTTGAGCAGTGTGTTTCTCAGAAAATACATAAAGGAAATTCTCTTTTTGCGTGAAGGTGAGTTGCCTTTCCCTGGAGGAAAATGTGGACAGTGATCCATGTAAATTTGCACTAACATCAAGAACGGGTGATGCCACGGAGACCTTTGTTTTGCATTCTGCCAGTCCGGGAGTCCGCCAGCTGTGGATCCATGAAATTAACCAAATTTTGGAAAACCAGCGCAACTTTTTAAATGGTAAATGATCAGCTCTCATCAAAAGTTTATAACTGATTAATTCTCTCTCATCAGTTGTTTCTTGGCTTTGAAATGCTCTGCAAGTTTCACTCTTCCTGCACCAATACAGAACAGTTGTGATTTGTGCTGCATTTTTGCTTTAGGACAGATGCTAGCATTTCTGATAAGAGTGATAGATTCTTAAAACAGTGAATTTGATTTCACCAAGAATTGAATTAAGGGGGACACCATCCATTGATGCACAGAGTCTGTGTACCCTTTTGACCAAATGCAAGCCTTTAAGGGCTAAATACCAGTGCAGTTTTAAATATCTGTTCAGAATCTGTTTTCCATTTGTTATTTTGTTAGCCATTGTTTTCCCACTTTACTGAGGCAATAGCATTCAGGTTCTGCAGGAGACCATGATGATATCCTCTGTGATACTGGAAGATTCTTGCTATATTTCTATATCCATACCTTGTTGTCCTGATCTAGAGTTGTAATGGACAGAACAATACACTGAGAATTTGGAGTCGCATCTCTTTTTGCCCATCTTGGCTACTGACCAACAGTGCGATCTGGAGGAAGACGTTTCTGCCTGGATTTAACTTTTCTGTCTTTAACAGAAAGCAGGTGATATATGACAAGTCATGAAGGAGTAATATATAAAAATGACCTGAGGTCTATAGCATGACTGGCACTGATAAGGGAATTTCTTATTTGAGACACATATTCTCCTTTTGTCACAAAACATGTCTGTTTAAACTATTTCTGTTTCCTTTCCTGGTCTCCTTTCCCTGATCACCTCCACTCCCTTCCCACTGCAGCCTTGACGTCTCCAATCGAGTACCAGAGGAACCACAGCAGTGGTGGAGGTGGCAGCGGCAGCAGCAGTGGTAACAGCAGCGGCCCCAGCAGCTGTAGTGGAATGCCCAGCTCCAGCCGTAGCCGGCCATCCCGGATCCCCCAGCCTGTCAGACACCATTCCCCAGTCCTGGTCTCCTCTGCAGCCTCGGCCCAAGCAGAGGCAGACAAGATGTCAGGTATGTCCATTCACAATCTCTCCCTGCCACACTACAACACCTCCTTAGAAACTGGCCTGAGCCAGCCAGACAGGCACCCTCCCAGTGCAGAACCGGACGGTCCTCAGAGAGAAGCTGAGCAGATTCCCAAGATGAAAGTTATTGAGAGTCCCAGGAAGACAGCGGGAAACATTTCTGGCTCAGCTGACGGAGCCCAGAAAGACTCACGTGGAAGCTCAGAGGAAAGTCGCTCAAGAAACAGCATAGGATCACTGACGCTGGGGAAGCCAAGGCCAGGAGCAATCTCACCAATGAACTCTCCTCTCTCCACGACTTTCCCTTCTCCTTTTGGCAAAGAAACCTTTCCACCCAGCAGCCCCCTGCAGAAGGGCTCCTTTTGGAGCTCCATCCCAGCATCCCCTGCCAGCCGCCCTGGCTCCTTCACTTTCCCTGGGGACAATGACTCCCTCCAGCGGCAGGTCCACCGCCACTCTTCACACAGCAAGGACACAGACCGCATGAGCACATGCTCCTCGACCAGCGAGCAGTCAGTTCACTCCACCCAGAGTAATGGGGTAAGAGCGGAGCACCTCTGTCCTGCGAGCTCTTCTAAATCCTTCCCATGCTCCTTTCCTGTGCGTTGCCATCACTCTCCGTACTAACTTCTGGCTCTCCGGCGCTCTACTGCTCTGAAATAATCAACTGCTCCGGTGTCTTCTGCACATTAAAAAATAAGATTATCTACTTCTTTGTGTGTGTATACATAAAAACGTAGATGGTGATATGTATACAGACACACCAACGGCTGCTAACATTAGATACAGTTTCTGCCTTTGCTGAAAGCATAGATCACTAGGCTGAACCTTACTAACTTGCTGTCCTTGCTTTTTCTTCTCTAATTTGAAGGCACATGATTAACTTGCTGAAGCGTGGCAACCAGAGCACCTTGGGGTATGCACTGCAGCCAGCATTTACATCTGACTTTTGAGATTTTGGCAGATTGTCTTGGGGCTTTTTTCCCTGTCACGCACAAATCCACCACCAGCTGTCCATTGAGTTTTAACTTCGTTGAGAAGTCTACCAAACAGTCCCTGGGCTGCTTGATTTTATTTTGTATTTATTCTCCCCCCACACTCCTCCTTTCAGCATTAGTTGATATACAGTATTCTCTTTTTAAATCTTTTGTCCAGTCAAGGAAGATTCCTACGGTCCACTCAAAACAGGCAAACAAAGCCTAGCTAAAGTAATCAACTGTTCTTCTGCTACAATCAAAACAAATAGCGGCTCCACTTTTCTGCTTTGTAAGAAGAACTGTTTTAGTGCATCTGGACATTCAACCTTTTAGTATGTACTTGGCGTGTTTGTGCAGAAAGCTGGGGGGTGTCAACAGAATCCACAGACTTTGTAGTAATGTCTACCAGGAAATGCGACTCGGCAATCACAGGGCATGTGCAAATATAAGGAAAAGTGTCCAGGCACTTGCCGTGGATGTGGTAGGGCAGGCTATGGTGCCTTTTGTTAAAAGTCACGTTTGATTCTTTTCTCACTAAGTATTGTGTTCAGTGTTTGTTTTTCCACTCTCACAAATTGTATGCAGTAGCAATTTTGCAAATCGCCTAACTTGGCATTCTTTTTTTTTTTAAATGCATGCATTTCTTTAGAGAACTGTTTTAACACAGAGAGCTTTCTTCTTAGTTCTTACACTTACCTTTATAATAGCTTCAGAAGAAAAAATTATGCTTTGCATGTATCATATTTTGATCCTGATATTTCATCTTTCCATTTGATATAGCTCTGTCTTGTGTTTATCTTCAGTCTAGCAAAGTATGATGGTAATATATTAGCTGTGGTTATCAACATGTTTCACAGTTATTGCAAATTGCATAGCCTTGGTGTCATTACATTCTAAAAAAAAGAGAGAAAAGATGGCATTAAGTTTTTTCAGAACATTTGAATTTTGCTACTATTGCCAAAGGTGCCTTTGTTTTTTGTCACTGCGAAACAATGTCTGAATGCATGCCTTCTGCTTCACTACTGCATTTCTTTTAGCTGGGTCATAATTATTCATTTATAACTCCACTTGTAGACCATATTTTAGCAGGATTTCACATTGCATTCAGCAGGCTAGAGAAGACAGGTCATGAAGGTTTATTTCGATGTACTTATTTGTGTGTGTATATTTCCATGCACGTATGGTTAAGGTTACTTCACAAGGTTACTTAGATACAGAAAGGTTACCCATTAGAAGGAAAAACAGTTGTTTTTCAATTGCTAATTTCTAAATTTCTAATTGCTATTTCAATTTCCAATTGCTAATTTTTTCAGAAATATGGAAGCAATTTTTTAGAGTTTGATTGTCTAACCTCAGGAATCCAGTACTTGAGGTCAGTGATAGCCACAACTTGCAGTAGAAAAATATTTTCTGTGCAAGAATAATTGCTTCCTTGCAAAGCAAAGGAATGAGAATAAATTGTGATATAAACAAATGAACAAGTTAGGAAGTTTGTCACTCTGTAGTTATGGGATATTTATTTAACAGATTTAAATACTGAAAACAAGAAACTTTCAAACTTTAAAATAGCCCTTCAAGGCATAACTACTAAAAAGAGATGTCACGTTGCATGAAGGCCAGTCCTGCACTTAACCAAGTCTGCATGCTAAAAAACCATATTTTCAGGAGTAGTGTGCAGGAGAAGATTTGGACTTGGGCTGATTTTTCTACTTCAGCCTTCCCTTCCACTCCCTTCTAAGTCTAACAGAAGGAATTAATAAAAGCAACTTTCTCTGAATAGAGTTTTTTTTTTAATTTAGCTAGGAGAATTTACGAATATTAACTTAAGCAGCAACTAAAAATAGGACTTCTGGGTTTTTTGTGTTCTGCTGTTTTTGGTTTGCCAGAAGTGTGGAAGAATCTTTGTAATACAAAAGGCCATGTTGACAGTTCTCTAAAACAGGCAGACTGGTTTCTTCCCTCTGGAAGTATAGCATCTGGAATGAAATACGAATACCCTCATCCTGAAGTACAATCCAGGATGAGATTTTGCTCTCAGGTAGCATTTGTTTCATAATCCTAGCAGGGGAAATGATACAGATACAAATACAAATCCAAGCACGAATGTGCTGAACATGCTAGGAATGAGTAATTAGAGTTTTATTCCAAACTTCTTGGTTTCTCAGTACGTTATTCAGCCGGCTTATAAAGAAGCACAGGTGCCAAGAGGTGGAGTTACTTGTTCAAGGCTATTAACAGACAGGATGAGAATGAGCCTTTTGGGGCTCCCAGTGCACCGTGCTGTCAGCTGACCCTCAGTGGTTCTGTTCAGCACAAAAGAGGCAAATACTTGATCGTTCAGAGAAAAAAGGTGCCACTGTTTTAATCTTGAGTGCCAAGCTTTCCACTCACTGCTCGCATGTATGTGGTGCTAACGCATGGTTATGCAATATAAACCACAGTAGCCTTCAGGTATGGCTGGGTTTGACTTTCTTTCTTCAACTCAGCTACCAGTAGGCAATAGTGAGCCCTCACTGATAGAAACTGAGACAGTCTGAAGTAAGAACGCAAAGGACAGGTGCACACACTTAAACACCTCATGCCATATCATTAATGGGCCATCCACTTCATTTATAATGTGTTTCAAGAACTAATTTTCTTTCAGGGAATAGTTTGCATAGTCTGATAATAGATTTTACACTTCTGTTTGTTAGACCTCTTATGAGAAATGCATATATACAAGCATAAAGAGATTTACTTTAAAACATAATGATTTCCAGTGGATTCATGGCCAGGAGAAGGCTTTTTGGTTTAAAAAATAGTGTGTCTTTAATGTGCACATTGTCAGCAATAAGTAGCTTCCTGCAAGAGCTCTGTGAGGAAACAGACAGCATTAATGAACACCAGTTGAAAGTGTATGAGAAGCAGCTAACACACGGCTATCAAAATAATCATTCAAAAGTGAGACTTCCAGCTTTATTTTTAGAGATTGATGGGCCTATTTTTCTCCAAAAGATAAACAGCTTAGTATTTCAGTAATTTACCTCCTTTTGTGCATTTAAAAGGAATTAATGTGATCATGCAGTTTCAAAGTAGGGAGTAGCCTTGAATTTTCAAGACAGACACTGTTGAAAAGCATGTTTTGTTCTTTGGTACTTTGTCATGTTTTGTGTGCAGAAGGCTGGTGTCTGACATCTGACAAATGGCACTAGAAAAGATTGTATGTATTCCTCATGATTGGAGTTTCCAGTGTTTATGAGGTGAAGTCTTGAACTGTTCTGATTTTAAAAGTGCATCTACAACACTTGGTGGAAAATTGTTATATGTGTTGTACCGTAGCTTTGCTACCTGATAAGCTTCAGTGTCAGAGCTTGAAAGAAAAGCTAGTTGAAATCTTTTGTTAAAATGAAGTAATCTTGAATAAAAGGAAAAGGAATAAGTTTCTGCAGCAGTTTTACATAAGGGTATTCAAAGACCAAACTATTTTGCACAAATACATGCAAGCGTCTCTAAAAGAGAAACCTTAGCTCTTCTGTTTAACTGCATCTTAAACTATGTGAATTATGTAGGTCATGGTTGAAAAGTAGCAGGCCAAGAATAGACTGCCTTCCTCATGAACTTTAAACTTAATTTTTTGCCTCCTTTTTGGTTGACACTTGCAGAGTGAAAGTAGCAGCAGTAGCAATATCTCCACCATGCTGGTGACACACGATTACACGGCAGTGAAGGAGGATGAGATAAATGTCTACCAAGGAGAGGTTGTGCAGATCCTAGCCAGCAACCAACAGAACATGTTTTTGGTGTTCAGAGCCGCCACTGATCAGTGCCCCGCAGCTGAGGGCTGGATTCCCGGCTATGTCTTGGGGCATACCAGTGCAGTCATCATGGACAACCCAGATGGAACCATCAAGTGAGTGCCTGTGTTTGTTTAGAAGAGGGGGAGGAAGAAAAACTTCAGTTCAGTGAAGGCTTTAAACCTCTTGAGCTAAAATTTGATGTGATCTTTGAGAAATCAATGAGCATCAAGTAGTTTGAGTAGGTCTCTTTGCAAACATCTTGAAAATAAAATAATAAAAGCAAGGTGGTAAGAAAGAAGCATGTATTTTTTAAAAGCTGTAGTAGTACAGTCTTCTGGGAAAAGAAGATTAAATAATGCCTTATTTAAGAGAAACAATAGTTGCTGGCTTATTCAATAGTATGAGTTGCTGAGTTAGGTGTCTTCGTTTAACAAACTGTCATTATGTTTGTGCCAAATGAGGTACAATTTCAGAAATCATAGATCTCAGCTTTGATTTGCAAGTCTGTCTACCATCATTGATTGTGCCCTCAGCTCTCCAATGGGAGAATTAATATCCTTATTCTTAGCAGGTTTATAAATGTCTTTGTAGGTTGTATTTGAGATAGATTTTATGCTGGTAGTTCAGTTTGATGGACAATTTGTATTTTCATATTGAATGTTTACAGCAATTGCAGCAAAGATTTCACAAAATAACTACAGACCAATCTTACAAGCTTACGGTTTTAAACAAAATCAATATTGCCTATGGAATACTTAATGTATTTTGTTTTAGTATACTTCAATACAGTGAAAAAATGCTCAGACCTACTTTTCAATGCCATTTCAACCTGGAGATTATAACACATCATTGAGAGTTAAAAAAAATAATAATAATTTTCAAATCATACTGCTTTACATTCAGGAAGTCAACGTCTTGGCACACAGCACTCCGTTTAAGGAAGAAATCTGAGAAAAAAGATAAAGACGGCAAAAGGGAAGGCAAGCTCGAAAATGGTTACCGCAAATCCCGAGAAGGACTTGCCAACAAGGTTTCTGTAAAGGTAAATGTTATAAAGATGTAGTAGTTTTCAAAAGGAGTCATGTTAGAATTACTTTAAAACTTGCTTTTAATTCTAGCTTCTGTTAGAAGTTCACGTGAAGTTAGAAGCAACAGTGGTTTTAATGGATGGTGTTTATAAATATTACAAGATTATAAGGTATCTGAATCTACAGGTGTGACACTGCATATGGATACTGCAGAAGTAGAGTGGGACAGGAACTCTGGCATTCTTCTGTTTATGGACATTTGTGGGTACAGATAACTTCCGCCCATCGCTGTGCTTTATTTTCTACAATTTCTTATTACACTTTTGCAAGGACATTAATTGTTTAATTTTTCCTTTCCAGCTTCTCAACCCCAATTACATTTATGATGGTAAGTTCCTTTAATCTTTAAAAGTCACAGTAAGTGTAACGTGATTAAAACATCATTTACTTTAAATTTATTTGACATGAATTACATCACAGACTGGCTAATTCAGTGAAAATGTATGCAAACTCATTTTGGAGGGGTTAATGAAATATGTCATATCTTATTCTTTATGTGTTTATATATCCAGAACAACATAAAATGCAAGAATCATATGACATAGTTCAGAAAGATTTACATTCTTTACTGCATCTGCACTGAGACATATGGAAGTTGAGCATTGATGAATTTGCAAAATAAGGAGGTCAGAAGCTGGAGACCTATCACTTCATTCTGTGCTTTGTTCCCTAGTAAATACTCAGTCTCTCCAGGTCAGAGGCCGATCAGGAAAAAGAGAGTGACATTGGAATAAGAGTCAGCTTCTTGAGTTTAACCTGTCAGCAAAAAGGGAAAGCAGTGTAGTACCTCACTAACTGAGATGTTTTGTCTTCCTTTCTGCAAACACAGCTGGGTATGCAGATTGCCTAGCTGAGCACATCCTTAAATACTTTTCACTGCTGGCTTTACTTGGCTTACTTGGCCCAGAGTGTTTGGGTCATCACTGTAGATTTTAGGGTTATCTGACATTATAGTAGCATCATGTTTAAGTTCTTGAAGAGGAAAAATTACTAATTCTACCGGGACCTTGCAAGGTCAGACAGACCTTGACCCCAGTAAGTGGTGTAGCCATAGACATGGTCCAAGGGTAGAGTGATAGATAAACTGGAAATTTTAAGTATTATGTGAGATTGTCTAATAGAAAAGAGAAGGTGAAAGGAGCGGAAGTGCAAATTGATGAATTTTAATTGACCTAAGGTTATTAACATTCTTTTTTCCAGTTCCCCCAGAGTTTATAATACCATTGAGTGAGGTAACATGTGAGACAGGAGAGACCATCGTGCTTAGGTGTAAAGTCTGTGGTCGTCCCAAGGCTTCAGTTACTTGGAAAGGTCCTGATCATAACACACTGAGCAATGACGGTCATCACAGCATCTCGTACAGGTACAGTAATTTGTGTAGTACATTTCTTTGTCTTAAAAGGCAAAATCACTGTCAGTGACCTCAGTGGCTTATTTGTTGTGACAGGATGGTTGGTTCCCCAGGGCTCCATCCAACTTGGTTTTGAACTCCTTCAGGGACAGAGCATCCAGAACCTCTAAGGGCAGCCTGTTCCAGCACCTCATCACTCCCCCTGTAAAGATCTTCCCCCTGACATCCAATCGAAACCTTCCCTCCTTGAGCTTAAAACCATTCTCCCTTGTCCTATCACTGTCTACCCTTGTAAAAAGTTGATTCCCCTCTTGTGTTTATAATCTCCACTTAAATACTGGCAAGGCTGCAATGAGGTCTCCTTGCAGCCTTCTCTTCTCCAGGCTGAACAAGCCCAGCTCCCTCAGCCTGTCTTCATAGGAGAGGTGCTCCAGACCTGTGATCATCTTTGTGGTCCTCCTCTGTACGCTCTCCAACAGCTCCACAAGTTTCCTGTACTGGGGGCCCCAGGCCTGGATGCAGTATTCCAGATAGGGCCTCACAAGAAGCAGAGTAGAGGAGACAATCACCTCACTGTCCCTGCTGGTCACCACTCTTCTAGTGGAGCCAAGGACACTGTTGGCCTTCTGAGCTATGGGAGCACACTGATGGCTCATGTTCAGTTTTTTAATCCAACAGGAATCCCAAGTCCTTCTCTGCAGGGCTACTCTGAAGGAATTCTTCTCCCAGGCCGTATACATATCTGGGATTATGCCAACCCAAGTGCAAAACCTTGCATTTTGCTATGTTGAACCTGGTTAGATGCACGTGGGCCCACCTTTCGAGTTTGTCAAGGTTTCTCTGGATGGCATCCCTTCTTTCTAATATGTTAATCGCATCACTCAGCTTGGTGTCAAGCAAACTTGCTGAGGGTACTCTCAAGCCTGTCACTGATGATATTGAAGAGCACTGGTCCCAAGATTAATCCTTTGGTCAGACTCCTAGGCCAGCTTCTATATGCTAGAAGTCAAAGGTGGAAGCATAGAGTAATGATGGATAGTTGCCTCAGTAGGACTTCTAATAATTTGCAAGACATATAAGGAGCAGGAAGAAACAGGAAGAATTTTATTTTACAAACACAAAGGAGCCTGGGACACCCTGAAACAGAGTGTCAGTGAGGATATTCTTTAAGGGCTTGAAAAACATTCCAATATATTTTGTACACATAAAATGCTCAGATTCTGGTAGACACTTCTGAAATAGCAGTGACAGAATTAACGTTTGTCAAGAGAGAACATAGAGCCTGAACAATAAGAAGTATTAATGTGATCACTCTTTCTCTAATTTCCATAGTTCAAGGTCTGTACATTGAATATAAAGTTTATATTCATGCCATTGTATTTCCCAGTGACTTAGGAGAGGCTTCACTGAAAATCATTGGTGTCACTGCAGAAGACGATGGTATCTATACGTGCATAGCTGCAAACGATATGGGTTCGGTTTCATCTTCCGCCAGTCTACGAGTTTTAGGTAGGCCCATCTCTGCTTTCTTTTCAAATCTGATTATACTCAAACACCTGTTACTCAATTCAGTAACAACAAAAAAATTAATTCTGAGGAGAATCTGACTGTAGTAAATGTTTGTATTACCTTTTCTCTCTTTAAATTCTCTGTAGGTCCTGGAAGTGATGGAATCATGGTAATCTGGAAAGACAACTTTGATTCCCTTTACAGCGAAGTGGCTGAGCTTGGCAGGTGTGTTCTGTATGCTGATGTTCAAAGATGTCAAAATATTAACTTCATTTAAAAAATGAAATTTTCTTCATAAAATATCTACCATATGAGCCCAAAAGTCAAGAATTATATTGGATTATATAGAAACGGGGAGGTCAAAATACTACCAGCACTAGGTGGCACTGCATAAACAGAATGTACTTAAGCTGATGTGGTATCACAGATTAAAAGAATGAGTGTTCTTCAGGTGTTTTGGAAAGCCACAGTCTTCTACTGTGAAGTACTCCAAAGCTTTTTACTTGGAGAATGAAATTTAAAGGTCTGAACACAAGCAAAATATGAAGCAGCTCATGAAGAATATATATTTTTCTGCCTTAATGGATGGACCTGTGAAAGTTCGATACCATTCTGGTTTGAGCCTCAGCAAATGCAATAAAACATCTGTATCTAGAGCTACTTATTTCTACAGACACGTTCTGTAGAAGATGCACTCATTTTAAACTCTTTTTATAGCTAGAAACTATACTACAGGGATATCTTACTAGGTATTAAACTGCTATTTCAGAATCTCTCTCAAGGTATAAGTACATTTTTCCTTAGGGCAAATTTTGGTTAATTCTTTCCTTTCAACATTGTATTCCAGGGGCAGATTTTCTGTCGTTAAGAAATGCGACCAGAAGGGAACCAAGCGAGCAGTAGCCACAAAGTTTGTGAATAAGAAGTTGATGAAGCGAGACCAGGTTACCCATGAACTTGGAGTCATGCAGAATCTCCAGCATCCCCAGCTCATTGGCCTTATTGATACCTTTGAGACCGCCACCAACTACATACTAGTATTAGAAATGTGTGTAAAATGCAATCTATACAGCTAACTTTCCATGGCATTTACTGTGCCTTATGAATGAGAAACTTGAAGATTTCTGGGAGGTTTGGCAACATCTGAGCAAAATCATCTAATTCTCTGATGCCGTTACTAAAATGTCAGGTTAAACTTGGAAGGAAATAGTTATCCTATTAAACTGATATTGTAGGTGACTTAGTCAGGAGTTCCTGGCATGATTTTATATCAAGCAGTTACAGAACTGAATTAGGAATGCTGTGATCTGGTTGCTGGGTAACAGCTCTCCTCTTCCTATCCTCATGCCGTGTCTTCTAAATTCTGACGGTTGTAGTAATTCCTGTAGTCTGGGGTAGTACACATCTGATCTTTCTGTCTGGCTAGCATACTGTCTTTCTTTTCTTCTTTGCCTTCACCTTCTGCTACCATTCCAAAATGATTTCTACTTTTCTACTTATTTTAGGTGCAAGTCAGCTGTAAGTGACATAGAACCACTTACAGGCAGAAAAATAGTTGATCAAGCAACACTAGCCAAATAATGGAAACACTGATGATTACTTCATGCAGTTGTGGTTGCTAAGAAGCACTTGGCTTGATTTTTTAATTTTTTTTTTTAATAGCTTTCAACACTGATTGTATGGTGGGGGTTTTATCAATTCTTGTATTCAGTATTAAAATTTAACCCTTATAATTCCAATAGGGCTGACCAGGGTCGCCTTCTAGACTATGTTGTGCGATGGGGAAACCTCACTGAAGGGAAGATCAGACTCTACCTGGGAGAGATTCTGGAAGCTGTACAGTATCTTCACAACTGCAGAATAGCACATTTGGACCTAAAGGTGAGGAGTCAGTGGAATTCCCAACAGTGTGTGCCATTCCATGCATGAAAATCTCCTTATAGAAATCTGGCAGCTGAGAGCACAAAACTATGAATCCCTTTGACGTGTTCAAGGCCAGGTTGGACAGGGTCCTGGGCAACCTGATCTGAATGTGTATGTTTGGTGGCCCTGCTAGGCAGGGGGGTTGGAACTACATGATCCTTGAGGTCCCTTCCAACCCGGGTGATTCTGTGATTTTTGAGAATCCATTTGTATGAAGGGGTAAGTGGTGGGAGATCCATCCCTTGCTTCAGTTCACATCAAAACAGAAGGTTTGAATTCCCTCTGCATTCCCCTTGAAGACTGCTGGTCATATGTGCTCCTTTGTGCTGGAATTAATTGCTGCCAGTGTTTGGGTTTGGGGTTGTTATTCTTTTCCCTGAGAAACTTGCAGCACAAGTGCAAATCCAAGGCTTTTGGTTCTCTCTGTCATAAAGCAAATAGAGTTGTTGTTTTATTCTCTCTTCATTTATAATTGCTTTTCTTTAAGATTAAATTCCTAAACACAGGTTTCTGTGAAATCCTGCAAAGCTGTTATTGTGAGCATATTCAGTCTTATCTGTCAGAGCTATACTTCCTGCAAAAATTATGCTGCCAGTAGTTAAAACACATTAATTGCACACTGTAGTTGGCATGGAAGTGCCTGCCAGTTGGATTGCCCAGTAGCTTTGCAGAGCTAGTAATCATCATCTATAGCTGTTTGTTACGTTCCTGTGCAAGCAGCACAGGTTGGGAAACAGTAATTTTTGGAGCACTGAATGTGTGCTAGAGTGACTTGAAAAAATACATTTTTTTCTTTTGCTTTTATGTTTTCTAGCCTGAAAATATTTTGGTGGACCAGAGTTCCTCTAAGCCAACAATAAAACTGGCTGACTTTGGAGATGCAGTCCAGCTCAATACCACATATTATATCCACCAGCTACTTGGAAACCCAGAGTTTGCAGCTCCTGAAATTATTCTCGGAAATCCTGTTTCCCTCACTTCAGATGTTTGGAGCATTGGAGTGCTCACATATGTCCTTCTTAGTGGCGTCTCTCCTTTCCTGGATGAAAGCGTAGAGGAAACTTGCCTGAATATTTGCCGCTTAGACTTTAGTTTCCCAGATGACTACTTCAAAGGAGTTAGCCAGAAGGCCAAAGATTTTGTATGTTTCCTGCTTCAGGATGACCCAGCTAAGCGTCCCTCAGCTGCCCTGACCCTCCAGGAGCAATGGCTGCAGCTGGGGAATAGCAAAGGCACTGACAGCATTGACATATCCAGACTGACTTCGTTCATTGAGCGGCGAAAACACCAGAATGATGTTCGACCTATCCGTAGCATTAAAAACTTCTTACAGAGCAGGCTCTTGCCAAGAGTTTGATCTTGCTTGAAGTTCTCTCTCATTCTCTTTCACCTGCCAATCAGACTGGAGATAGACTCCTCCTGCCAATCAATCAGACTGGAGATAAGACTCCTTCTGCCAATCAGCTGTTGACTTGAATTTTGAGGAAAGCAAACCCCGAGCCAACCAGCTGCTAGCGAATGTTCGTGTGCAAGTGCATTCCACGGGGACCACGCGAGGTCACGCGTGAACCTGGCAATGCAGACTTCACTGGGGTGGAGGACGATAGCACTGTACTCTGCAAAAAGCAGTCGCGAGTGATACAGCAACAGTATTTTATTCAGGTTTCTGCAAAAAAAAAAAATAGTTTTTTTAATAAACAAGAGTTGAATTTTGCAAGTGAACTTAACTACCGTTTTCAAGATTTATTCAAGGAAGAAATGCCTATGTTCAAAGCACTGGTGTTAAAAATGAAATCATGCCTGGAGAAGACTCGCCAAAATGGCTGCCCATTGATAAGGCTTCCATTTCTAACATCTGGTTTTCACTTGGTCCTAGAGCTTTCCAGTTGCCTCGCCTGTATGTATCTCACGTAGCAGTGCACTGAGATCAGACTCTGCTTTTAAGTGCATCCAACCTCAAAGTTTTTGCATACAAATAGAATGAATCGTTTTGCTCTGATAAAATGTAGGCCTTACTTGTATATAGACTGTTACCTGCCTTCGGTCTGTAATTTTTTTCCCTCCTTATCCTTTTTCCCCTCCCTCCTAAATGGTGGTATACCACTGTGCGGGTCTTCAGTTTGGGTCGGTACACGCTGGCCCGTTAGAAACGGACGTCCGGTTGGTTCCCAGCTTACCGACCTGATTGTCAAGCAGTATACAGCAGGATGAAATACTGTAAATGCACTCATTTGGGATTTTGTTTTATTTCATATCATGTGCAATGTTGTGGCTTTAACATTTTATGCAACTATTTATGAGGACCTCTGTTGTAACTGTAATAAATATATAGAAAAAGCACATACTTAGTACGGCGAGCTTTATGATTTTGTTTGTGTGTCTGGGGGTTCCGGGTGGGCAGGGGAGGGTGTGTTGTACCACACCATCTTTATTAGTTTAAGATGAGCGTTAGCATAGAATTTAGTCAAAGCTAGTCAGTTTTAAGGGTTGTTTAAAAGAGAGAGAGAGAGATTCGTATCCCAAATCTCAAACTGGTTAAGAAATATGGTGACACTTTTTAAAATTATTATATTCAGAATGCCAAAGTATGACTTTCCCAAAATCAATCTCAATGCTTACTACTTTTTAGAATTTTCAGAACTGTGCTTACTTCTTTCTGTGAAATGAGCAAATGAATTTTGTGCTCTTTGGTGAAGAATACATTCAAAAAGTAGTGGTCAGATGATGAGAATCTGGCACATAATGTAATTGTCTTATTAACTGTTTTTAAGGTTGAAGTAATATTGACGTGAACTATTTAAAAAGGCAGAGATGGTTTTCTGTGCATCACTGAGTTCATATAGGTGTGTTGTCATCTATGTTTGTGTGAGATGCCATGTTTTAAGAAACCAAGCTGACATGCCACCATAGTTAGATGTATGGGTCTTAAGCCATAACCTAGCTTGGGTCAGTTTTGAGCTTTGCAGCTTCCACTGTATACTATTTATTCCTTTTTTGTTTTTTGTAAAGTTGTACAGAAACTTTTTAATAGAAATCAACTGACTTCAAAACTGGATGTGTATTCGTACCAACCTCATATCATAATGTTTGTGTATTATTTTCCTTTATTGTTTTAGTTAAATTTTTGCTTTATTTTGCATGTATATTTCTTTGTACAGTGACGTTACATGTTTACACAGTATGACGTGATGTAAATATTTTATTTTGCCATCAGTTATTTTGGAAAAAAAAAAATTAAACGTATTTGACATATTTGTCTGATCTCTTGCTTTAAGGAGTTTCAAAGCTTAGGTTTGGTCATATTTTAATTCGGCTCTGTATTTAAGAAAAAAGGACCATTGTTTTATTGTCATAAAACTCATTTTAATTTGCAATGATATATCTTTATTTCATGCCTTATGAAATAATATTTGTCTTTGCTCGAAGTGCTGAGTGCTTTGTAGTGTTCTGATTGCTTTTATATAAAACATGCGCAACTCTCTAACTGTGGGAATTCATTACAGTCTTTATTAGCTAGTAAATTTTGGTCACCAGAGTTTTCTTCCAGATGTTCCCAGTTAAAGACCGAAGGATTATATTTTGATTTAATATTAAACTGGGGAGCAGATTTCCCACATCTTCATAATGAATCTAGAATGCCTCAGAGGAAAGATTGCTTTCAACCACAGAAACTTGAATTCTCTGCTCACATCCAACAAGGGATGAAGCCAAAGTGTTTTTCATTTTGTGTGTTTAGCACTCTCTCTTTTCTGTTACTGAACAAGTTTGCAATTTGAAGGATGAGTAACAATGCAGATTGATTTTTTTTTTTTTTTTGTCACTGCATTATGTACATGACTTTCTTACATTATTTTTTCTGATGCAATCTGTCAGTGATGGTTGTTCCTAAAGCTGTTCCTTTATGCCTCACAATTTACTTTCAAGACAGAAAATGAAGTGAGACAGTTTATGTTGAGGCAGAGAACATTCAGGAAAGATGTACTGCAGCAGGTGTGCCACTGGAAGCTTTTTCCATGTTGGGAAAATAGATGACAACACATTCTATTCAAGAGTTTGTATCCTTCAGTTCTCTAATTGCCTTCTTTCTTGACTGAAAATACACTAAACGAGAGAGGTTACCCAGATGGTATAAAGAGAAATAACGCACTTGTAGGTGTTTCTAGTAGCGGAGAGAGGTTCCCTTCAAGACTGTGGTAACTGCTACTCGTTTCTTCATGAGTTTGCACTGTTTCTGACATCAAAAGTAATCCATTACTTAGAAAAGCTAACATCTTTTAACAAAGCGGGGGGTTGCACTAAAGCTTGCTTCACCTTCTGGCTGAAGAAAGCCCACGCTTCAAGTTGGATTTCGCTCCGAAGAGACAATGTGTGTCTTTAAATATTGATGAATTGTTTAGTTTGGGGCTGAAAATGCCCCTTAGCACAGTTCTCATTGACTGTCCTGCATGAAACAAAACAGCAATGAAGGATGACAGAAAAGAATGGAAACCAAAACTTCGGTGAGAGCAGCTGGTGTGTGTTCTGGGGCAAGAACGTTGTAGAGCAAAGGGAACACCACTCAGTGCAATACCAGTGCAATTCCAGTGCAATGTTGGAAGGCAATAAGTAGGCAGGTTCAAGAGAAGGGTAAGTCTAATTATTTTTTTAATTTTTTTTTAATAATAACTCGTTTAGGAAGAAAAGAAGTCGCCAGGCTTTGAAGTCAAGTCCATCTGCCAGTGCTTTTGAAACAGGAATTGAGAGTGCAGGTTGTGCACATGTGAGGAACACAGTTTATCTCAAAAGCCATTCTGCAAAAACAGTTAGCAGAAAAGCTGTCCAGACATTATTTCCAGTCAGGGAAGCAGCCAGCATTGCCTTTCTAATGGGCAGAGGCCTATGACATACCCCCCTGTGTTCATAAGGGGTAGGGCTAGAGAGCCAGGTTTTCTTTCATGTGCCTATAGATGTCACTTACTGTAAAGCCATCCTCTTTCTCAAGTGGGATAATTGATGAGTTAATGAATAGGAGAGCAGTTGATTGTCTGTTTCTTTCTCCAGATCCATAAGCACGTTCACAGCAGGACAGGACATAACATCCTCCAGAATGAAACAAATGCAAAGGTATTTGGCTTCCTGATAAGATTTCAGTCAGTACCTATGCAAACCTGATTGGTAGATGCTAGAAAATATAACGGGATATTCTTTGCATGTAATGTACGGCATGATATTGCCAGAGAGCACTAGAATCTTGCTGCTGAGGGGGTCAGTGGATCAGTCCTCATCTGAAACGGATGAGTGAGAAATGAGCACAACCAAGGGAAAAAACAATAGCTGACCCAAGTTTAAGAACTAGAGTTCCCAAAGCCCTGCTAGCGGCGCCAGGGGCACAGCCTTTTGCAGGGCTGTGGAGCGCCCTGGGCACTGCTGGCCCTCCTCTTCTTGGGGTGCTGGGGCCCCACAGAGCAGTGCTTCCTGCCCCGACTGGGAGCGGAGCGGCTGTGGCTGCAGCTCTGGGCACTGGGCCCTGCTGCCTCCTGCCCTGGCTCCTCCCAGGGATGCTCCTGCACCCTAGCTCACTGGATGTGCCGAGGAGCTCCTCTGCATCTGGACCCGCAGAGCTGCCAGACGGCGTAGTGCTGGGTGTGAGGATCCTCTGTGGGGAGGTGGCTGCACGACTGTCCTCATCATCCTCAAGGCCATGCAGCCTCTGGGCCTCCTGGCCACAGCGATGGCATGATGATGGCATGCACAAGCCAGTCAGTGAGCGGTGCGGCCATGGATCCCAAGCTGGGCTCTGTGCAGTGGAGCATGACGGCCCTGTCTGGCCCCAGCCAACACAGGCAGCACAGTAAGATGCTCTCTGCTGACAGGATCTGCCACCAACGGATCCCACGGATGGCAGAGAGCTTCTGGTGCAGGGAAGGCAGCACAGGGTAGAGGATGCTGCGTCGCTCCCTGAACAGTGCAGCCCACTCCTGCGGCAGAAGGCCACCCAGCCTCGCCCTCACCTCTGATTCCATGGCCATCTGCTGGGATGGCTGTGGCAGAGGGGATGGAGCACGTACCACAGTGCCATTGGGGCGGGTGGTGGTGCTGGGCTGGAAGTCAGCAGGTACCGGCACTGCGGGATGGGAAATGACACACTACATAATGCTTGCCTCCCCACACAGAGACCTTGATGGTCCTCATGGCTGTCCTGCAGAGAGGGCAGCTGTCTCTCAGCTTCACTCACCGCTGGTTGCAGCCCATACAGAATTGATGGCTGCATGGGATCACAGTTGTGACGTGGGTTGGAAAGACCTCAAAGGTCATCAAGTCCAAATGTTAACCTAGCTCCGGGTCTGCCACTAAACCAGGCCCGTTCAATCCATGGCCCATGGGCTGCATGTGGCTCTAGACAGTCACTAACGTGGATATATAAGATCATAAACTTTTAACATTATTATGTGATTTTTAGCAATATTTTCCATGAGTTGATTATGCATCACCCAAGTATGGATTGCAGAGGTGACAATTGGACAAACATTCAACTAGATGTTTATTTTCTTTTTTTGTTGCTCTCTGGTTTTATTTTTTAATAAATGAATATGTATAAAATTTTGTTATGTACATAGTATTATATATTTTATATGCAGCCCAAGATAATTCCTCTTCACTTGGTTGGCACAGGCAAGCCAAAAGGTTGGACATCCTTGATCTAAAAGTTTCTCCATCTGCTGGAATTGAAAAACGTGATTTTATTCTGGATAATTGTGGCACTGAAACACATTGTCTTTAGTAGGAATTGCTGTTCTAAACTTTCTGCAAGACGATGCAATAGCAGAGCTCTCTTTGTAATGCTCTGGCAGGCTCTGTTGGAGCTGGTCATCTAAAATGTTCACATACATTTCTTCAGGTTCTCTCCTCTGTGTGTACTTATCAACTTCCTACACCCCTCTGTAGCAGGGAAGGAAAACATGGTGTTTGTTAACTGCTGAACACCTTAAAGTGGCCTTTTCCAGCTGTTCTGAATATGGGGATGTACAAACTCATTTTAAAACAAAAGAAGGGATGCAAATAGCTATTCCTGAGAACTGTATGGGAATTTGTGCTTTTCTGCTGACTGCCTATACTCAGGTCTGGTGATGGATCAGAGGTGCAGGTGGCATATATCCACTATAAAAGCACATATCTGTGTTCAGTGTACCTTGTTCTGAAAAAAAAGTTCTCAGTTGCTGAGAGCAGATGTTGGGAAGAAACTGTGTACCTGAGGATCCAATTCTTAAACAACAAATCACTGCATAAAAATTTGCATGTACTAATGTTGTAACCTTTCAGAATTTATTCTGTGCATGCACTGTGCATCCTCACATTCTTTTGAGCAGGCATGAGATCTTGTGCCTGCCAGTGTGATAAGCATACCTCAGCTTCTTGCTCCTAGCATTAGGGTTGTCTTTGCACTACAGAACTCCTGCACCAAAAGCTGAAACTCTGCTAGGTGCTCATGACAGTGGTGTTTGGCTTAGCAAGTCTACCAGAGTAGTTAGGAAGAAGAAGGAAGCAAGGGTCGCTGTGTTGCAACATTAATCATAGAATCATGGGATGGCTTAGGATGGAAGGGATCTCAAAGTCCAGCCAGCTCCAAACCTTTGCCTTTGGCATGGCTGCCACCCACCAGATCAGGCTGCCCAGGGCCCCATCCAGGGCCTTGAGCGCCTCCAGGGATGGGCTACCTACAGTTTCTACGGACAGCTGTGCCAGGGCCTCATGCCCTGTGAGTAAAGAAATTCTTAACATCTAACTTAAATTTCGCTTCTTTTCATTTAAAGCCATTCCCTTTAGTTCTATCACAATCAGATTATGTAAAAAATCAGTCTCCCTCCTGCTAATAAGCTCCTTTCAAGTACTGGAATGCTGCAATGAGCATTTTCTTCTCCAAGTTGAACAAGCCCAAATCCCTCAGCCTGTCTTCATAGGAGAGGTGCTGCAGCCTTTTGATCACCTTTGTGGCCTCCTCTGGACCCAATGCAATAGCTCTGTTTCCTCTTTCGTGTTGTGAGCCCCAGGCCTGGATGCAGTACTCCAGATGGGATTTGTAAGGGCAGAGGAGAGAGGGACAATCACCTCCCTCTCCCTGCTGGCCACCATCTTTTAATGCAGCCCAGGATACTGTTGGCCTTCCAGGCAGCAAGCATGCACTGCTGACTCATGTCCGTCTTTTCATCCAGAACACCCAAATCCATCTCTGCAAAGCTGCACTCAGTGAGTTCTTCTCCCAGTCTGTGCACATATCTGGGACTGACCAGACCCAATTCCTCTTCTAGTCTATGAGAAGGAAACACAAGGTACAGCAAATGGACTTCTGCCATTTGCTGTTCTCAGCCTTTAGCCCTTAGCAGCTTTTTTGAAATGTTTCAGTTAATTCAAAAACAAGAAAAACAAGATGTTCGTTTTAGAGTGAAGGGGGAAAAAAAGCTTTCAAAAGCTACAGGTGTATGTACAGAGACGCCGGCTGTTCAGTTTGCCAAATCTACTGCCATCTGCAGCCTTAACTTTGGCATTCTAGGCCTCCTTCTAGATTGACTGTACAAATGTCTCAGCTTCTGTTGAGTAGCTCATTTGCAGCTGACATTGCCACTTAAAAGCAGTGGCTCATTTGTGGCTGAGCTCCACATGGGGCTCTGTAACTTTTCTTCATGTTTGCTTGTTGAGCTTAAAGTATTTTATTATTGGGTGGAGCTCTTTCTGAAGTCTATCTCCTAAAAATATATCCTATGAAAGGATGTATAAATATATTATATTTACCTTACCACTATGCTGTCTTAGTCATGCTGTTTGAGTCATATCAGTACACTGTGTCAGAATAACACATGAAAGTCAGTGGAGTAGGACTGCTCTTATGTTCACTTGGAAAAAACAAATGTAGCAGAGCGCAAAGAATGCTTCACACTTATTTTTTCACTTGTAATACACATGATGGCAGAATACCCTCACTAGCAAAAGCTGGAGTTGCGCATTTGGCAGTTCTGTCAGATTTAATTTAGAAGAGAGAGAGGGAGAAGGAAAAAAAAAAAAAAAA
>NW_024884253.1:69899588-69921746 GCF_019232065.1 Centrocercus urophasianus
AGGAGAGGAGAGGAGAGGAGAGGAGAGGAGAGGAGAGGAGAGGAGAGGAGAGGAAGAATGAATCCAGCAAAACTATGCCTGTGTGACCCTGTAGAGGAATGTTCCAGGACACCAAGACACTCCAGAATAGTTTACAATAGATAGATGAAGAAAGAGGCAATACATCCTGATGTTCTGAAGGTGAGGTATTTTAGAAAGAATGAGACACATGTTAGCAGAAAAGAGCCTAGGAAGTAGGCTTTTAACATCTCAGAGCTGCACATTATTGCTAACAGCAGTGGCTGTACATTCTGTTCCTCATTGGTTTCCTGCTGTCTCTGGTACAGCAGATTCCTTTCTTCAGAAAAATAGAAGGTTAGACAGTCTCCCTTTCATTTCTCCTCCCAGAAAATTTGTCATGCATTTATGCCCTCATTGCTAAAGCAAGTTTATTAACATATATAGATACCATTTTTTAAACAAAATCTGTTACATAAGTATCCAATTATTTGATTATATAGTGGATAATCATATTAAATGTCAAACTCCCCATGAAAATTTGGTAGCAGCTTTTTAGTATCTGAAAACCATCAAATTGAAGTGCTCCAGAAAACAGCATTATTCAATGTAACATAAGTCCAGATTGCTCAGAGGGTATGAATTAATCTAAAAATGATTTTGAGGAATTAAAGGAAGACTGCAAGACACAGTTCTTCTCCAGAGCTTAGGAGGAAGACTTCTGGTTTGTTCTTCTATTGCTACTCAAAATCCATGCCTTCCTTCTGTAAAATGGCTGCAAGCAGCTAAAAGGAAGCAGCAGCTCCCTGACTCTGTAACTTCTAGATATGACTGCAGCCCACTGTGCTGAGGATGGATCTATTCTTTGGTGCCTGTGCTGCACAAGCTGCTCTGTGTTCTCTCTGTATGTCTGACATGTTGGAGCACACGATCGCCAGAAGTCATATACATCTCCAGAACTAAATTCCTTTGAGACAGAATTCTGTGTTGGAAGATGGGTCCAAGGAAATGTGTCCAGGTGTGCGTACTTGAGAAGAAGCCACACAGACACAGCCAGGAATTTCATATTGCATTCTCAACATTGGCTATTTTTTAAATAAAATGGATAGTGTTTACTTGCCAGAAAAATAGAAATCCTGGTACTTGCAGTCCAAATACCAGAATGTCAAAAACGGTGAGATCTATTAAAAACTGTGCAAAAAGTAACCATTAAATCCTTTCAGTGACCTGTGAGAAAGATGCTGCACATCCCTTGCAAGTAGGAGGATTCTGTTTTTATCTCCCCTGACTGCAAAGGGAGATGAGAGCTCTGCTCGTCAGCACAGCAGGTGCTGTATGCTCAGATGAAGGCCCTCTGTCACCATGGTATTTTCAGTATTTCTCAGTGTTAATCTTCAAGCTTCACTTTACAGTTGGAGAAAGCTTTTTATTTCCTTTCCCCTGTTTTTAACAGGCAGTAAAAGGATTTGCTGAAGATGCGTGTGATGTTGGCAAGCAGAACATCATCCGCTAAACTCTTGCTCCATGTCCCACCGTGGGTGGCGACTCCGTTAGGAGATGGGGAAAGAAAATGGCAAATAGAGCCAGGATGTTTATCTTTGCCACTCAGAATAAGCAAACTCTCTGCTGCACAAAGAGACTTTCAGAAAGGAACATCTTTGGTTACTGTTTCTAGTAAAAGTCACTTGGGTCAAGAAGCTGCTTGCTGGAGCGTGTACATGCTCAGGCCCTTCTCTCTCCCTGACTTTTCCATCAGCACTGTTGCTCCTTTGTGTACAGGCTGCTGCCTTCTCTCTGTGACCTAGGTTTTTACAACTGTTTCATTTTCCTGTTGGTTGCTAGCTCTCCCTCTGAAAGAAGTTCATTCTTTTTCACTGATGGCATTTTATGTTTTGGGTTGAAGTGACTCCTTCCTCTGAAAAGAAAACAAATTCTTTTATTTCCCTTAATGATCCTTTTTTTTTTTTCTTCCCATTTTAGTATAAAACAAACCATTATTGATGGCAGTTTCTAGCAGAGGTGACAGAAAGTGGCTTGCTCTTTCTACCTCAGAAAGGAAATCCAGGTGCTCTGAGATTTGGTTCTGTAGTCCCAGCAAATCACTTACAGCAGCCAGGTCTCAAAATACTTACTTTGATTTGCTACTAAGCACCTACCACAGTGAAACATAAATCTTTATTTGCAAAAGCAAGCAGTGACACTAGGAAAAAAAAAAAAAATACAGCCCAAAATAGCTGTGCCTTGTATCTTCTGGCAGATAGGCGTGTGTTGCAGCCCAATGGAGAAACAGAATTCTGGGTCTTTGCAGGTTGACTTCCAAAGAGCAAGAGGCCATCCTATGGGTTCTCATTACAAGTAGGAAGCACCTTGTTTACAAACAGCTGTCCCAAAGCAAGGCCTGTCAGAGAGCTTGTCATGGGGATTCCTTTTCCCATGGACGTGGATTTCAATCACCCAGGCCCAGGCAGCAAGAGGCAGCTCTGCACCAACAGCCTGCTTGATACTCCCAGAACACTGATCTGTCCAGAATGCAGCTTGTGTAGATGCTGGTCGCACTGCCAGTCTTCAGAAGGAAAAGGAAAATCTTCTGTCCATCAAGTCACATCTTGTGTACCCATAAAGGACAGCCCCTCTCCTGCCCCCATCCTCTCCAGCCTGTGGACACACAGAGCTCTCCTACTGTTTGCAAGAAGGGGAAGGAGCACGCTGAGCTGTGGCAAACTCAGATGTAGGCCTCATTTTGTGTGTCTCACAGAACCACAAGGGAATGTCACGGGTAGGAGGGGCATGCTGATAACACCAGCCACAGAAGTGTAGGGGTGGACAAAGGAAATTTCCTCGTCAGCTTGTGAGCGTGATAAAGAGTGCAAACATGCAGGCATGCAAACACTGGCTGCTGAGCAAAGCACAGCCACTCTCAGTTTGTGGGCTGTATCACCCAGGCCTTCGCTGCCTCCAGCATGCCAAGGATGCCACCTTCTACTTTACCCTTGTCTTCCTCTTCTTCTCATGACCCTGCATAAATCTCGGAGTGGATAAAGCATGAATAAATAGTTGATAAATAGTTATCCAGATGGTTGGGAAATATAGTACGTGGAATAAAGAATGTGGAAATCAACAAAAAGAGGGTGAGTTGCACTGCTACCCATCCACAATTGTTTCTGCCCGGTCCAAGTCAACCTGACACATGAAAAGAATTATGAGGTACGACAGAGGAATTTCAGGAGATAAAAATGAATTTAATGCAACAAATGTATTTTGCTTTTGCCACATCATTTAAAACAAACAATTTTTTTGCTTTGTTTATGAAACACACAACACACACACACAAAACCTAGAAACTAACAACAAACACAATAATGCTGATGAAGTAAACAAAAAAAAAAAAAGGGCATCTGCAGTTCTTCTCTTCCACCAGCTTTCTTTCCAAATCTCCCCTTAGAGATGCACTGTTCCTGTAGCCAGCCCACAGTGTTTCCCCTCTCAGAATTATCTTATGCTGCTAATGAAAGCTGAACACAGCCAAAAACAAACAAACAAACAAACAAACTTGTATATGTACATATAAGCATCTCCATATATCTACAAATACTTTGCCTTTAGGTGTTCACTTTGGCCTTCGGAGCGCATCCAAAGGCAACAAGAGAACAACACCAAAAGAGAAAAATTCTTTGTTTTTCCTTTCCTTCCCCCACAGCAAATGGTGAAAAAGAAGACTTTGCAGGCTTGCTGTCCAGAGGCCCAACGTTGGGCTGAGACGAGAACAGCCTTCACCTTCAGCTCCTGAGGTGCCAATAATTGGATTAATATAAGTAAGGGTTATTTACCTACCCTATTGTTCCAGATTTCCATTAGTATTTTAAGCAAACGTTCTCGGTACAATTATGATAATGGAGAAATATAATTTTAAAAATCAATTTAACAGAAGTAATGTAACAAAAAAATGTAAACAGGGAAATCACCATTCCCATGAAAGGGAAAATGTGAGTCAGTAACCATACGCATTCCAGGAATATTTTTAATCCATCTGTAATATGGAAAAACAGTCAATAGTCAGGACAAATAGTTGCCTCCATCTCTGAAGTAGGAACTTGTGGGTATTTTCAGAGCGGGAGACTGGATTCAGTGAACTTGTAGGCTGTGGTACCATGATATACTTTCCTCCGGTGTAATTAAGAATTAGCAGTCAGACTGTTGAGAAACCACCGGCCTCAATTAACCTCAAGTGAGGAGGGAATAGGAAAGACTGTCTCAAGAGGACTTTTTTAAAAAAAAAAAAAAAAAAAAAAAAAAAAAACCATCAACTAGTATCCATGTGATATCCATGAAGTGATTAATTATATCTGTGTAAATTTTGCTTTTATCCATTGTCCATATTTTAACAGAGAAAGGATGCTCATGTGGACCACACCTTCACAGTCACTGTGTTTCTGCAGAAGTACATCGACCACACGTTAAATCTTTAGTAATCAAACATGACACAGGACTTAAAGAAGAGGCAGCTCCGAGACAAACTCTGAGGACTACTAAGATACAGATCACTCAGGTACATCACAGCCTGAAAATCACCCTGCCATCTCCAGCACTGGAACAACTTGGAAGGCATGCAGTGAGGTAACAACGCGACATTTATAAATAGCTGAGTTATGCTTGATGATTCTTCTTGTGGCTTGGAAATAGAGAAGCAGACACAGCCTGTGTGACTTTGAAAACTTGAACGGAAATGAAACGGGAAGTCAGATCCTTTCACAGTTTGTTGATTTGTAAAGACAAACTCAGTCTCTGAGGACTCATTTTCTGTCCCAGGACAAGAAGCAGGGGAGAGAGATCCAGCTGGGAAGACACTAGAGAGGAGATGCAGAGGCGACATGACAAGAACTCGATTCAAAGTGGAGACCAGTTCACTGAGCAAGAAAAGAGAAGCAGAATTAACCACTCAAAGAGAAGTGCTGGTAAGTTCCTGGAGCTGTGCTCTAAATTACAGCATCCCCCCAGACTGGTGTCCCAGACAGGACACTCTTGTGGAGATCACAGCTGCATGGGCACTGCTTTTACCTTTGTGCCAGACTATACACAACCTGAGCAGTAGTAGCAAGCTATAACAAATGAGGAAATTGTTCCTGATTGTTAGTAATGGACTTGAAAACCCGAAGACTGACGCTCTTGTCAGCCCCCTACTGAGTTTCCCACTTTTACTCAGCTGGATATGTTTGCCTTTGTCTCAGCAAATATTTTTAGCACTCCTTTTGAATTGTTGAGGTTCTTTATGCTCCTGTCACTCACCTGCAGATGGGAGCAAAAATGTGCGTTTTCTTCTGCTGATGATTTACTAGTTTAAGCAGAGATAAACAAAATATCTTCATATTTGCTTAGTGTAGCTTTCAGTGTAAGCTTTTGTTGTGATTGCTCTGCAGTCTTGTGTGAGTACAAGCAGAGTGAGGTTGTCCTAGGTCAGGCCTGCAGCTTGGAGAGGCTGTCACTTGGAGAAACAGAGGAAGGTGTGGTTTGCGCTATGGGAAAGCTCACAGCGCTCCCTAAAAGCAGGAAATATCTTAAATATCCTGTAATAGTGGAGGCTTGCTACTGGCACACAGCAAAGTGCCACAAGCAGAAAGTCTGGATGAAGAGAATCAGACACAGGCTGCTCTGATCTGAGCTCCTGGAACTTTCCCTTGTCCCCACAGATACAGGCATGTTCCAAGGCACTGCTTCTGCAAGCAACACTTTAAGCACCCACTCAAACTTGGACCTTCTCTAGTTTCTGGCATGGTTTTCCAAGGCATTTTGGGAAAGTTCTCACCTGGACAAGCTTTCTGAACCTTTGTAGCATCAGAGAGAGGCATATTCTCTGGGTATTGCGCCCATGTAGTGAGTGAATGCTGTGAGAGGAGAGCAGAGAGCCAGTTGAGAGGGACTCATTGCATGAGGCTTGATTTGCAGCTTTTGTACTATGTGTGTTTCACCTCTCTTCTCCAGTGAGTCAGCAGACAGATCAACACTAACTTTCACGGTGGGCTGCACACAGAAACCATCTGTTAAATCCCAAGATATTAACACAATATAGAGTGCGTGGAAAGAGGCAAATGTAGGTTTGGATGGAGCATGAAGCTACACTGACACTGAGTGTCTGAGCCAAGGAGGAAGTGTCTGGAGCTGGCGGGGAAGCGAAGACTGTGGCTGCTGCAGGTGGGACAGGTCCAGGAGCAGAGCCCTGACACTGTGAGCCCAGTGCAATGCAGGCAACACTGCTTCCTGCTGTGTGTCCCCTTTCCAGCAGCATGTTACACTTCACCTTGGAGGCAAACTGGAGCATGGACTAACTGAGCTCAGCATAAAGGTGCCCAGTGGTGACATCCCTTTTTTTTTTCTTTTTCTTTTTCTTTTTTTTTTTTTTTCCTCCAAGATGAATTTTTTTCTGAGGAGCAGCACACAGTGCTGCACAAGTGACAAGTGCCAGCTTCAGGCCTTTGTATAATCATTTGAGCTGGAAGGAACCTTTAAAGGCCACCTAGTCCAGCTCCCCTGCAATGAACAAGGACACATGTAGCTAGATTAAGCCAAGCTTTTGACCTTGCTGTTCCTAGCTGATCTTTAAACACGTACTTCCTTAGACAAATCTACTCATAGCTTTCTGTGGCCTCCCAGCTTAGTGCTGGGCACACTGCTATTTAAAAGGTTTATCTCCAAACATTTTAATATCTTCCACTCTTCTAGGAAGAAAAAAAAAAAAAAAAGAAAAAAGCCCTGCAAGTTTGTCCTAGCCCTGTGCTGGTGCAAACTGCTTATAACTCTGTAAAAGATTTAAGCCTGCGTCACTTGCTCAGGCCATTAAAATTCCCTTCTGTTTTTCCCACAGAGTCCCTCGGGACATGAAGGAAAAGTGTTCCTTAATGCGTAACCAGAATATAAATTACACCGTTTTATTCAAACAGGGACAGATTACAGCTAAAGGATTGCTTCAAGGATCTGGCAAAGGAAAACTTCCTTCTGGACAAAAAAAACACTTCATTTTGTTAATGAATGAAATAGCAAGGAAATGAAATTTTAATGATGGCAAAAAAAAAAAAAAAAAAAAAAAAAAAAAAAAGCACAAAATCTGACTCTTAAGTCGCGTTTACGTTCCAGGGCTCAGCTTCAGACAGACACCAGTGGTGCTACCCTCCACCGACACAACCTCAGCCACAAGGCGCAGCACAGGGCAGGGCGCCGCCCGGCCCTCACGGCAGGGCTGCCGGGTAAAAGCCACCGCCCCCCTGCACCGCGCCTTTCGGCACAGGCGGCCCCGCGGGGCTGCCCGCCCCTCGGCCGCACGGGGCGGGGCCGCAGCCCATCGGTGCTTCCAGCCGGCCTCCAGCGGGCGCGGTGAGGCGGGGGTGGAGGGGCCGCAGCCGGGCCTTGGGGGGTGGGGGGGGGTGTGGGCATTTTTAATTCGCTGATTCTCCTTTTTTTTTTTTCTTTTTTTCTTTTTTTCTTTTTTTTTCCCTCTTCATTGTTTTGTTTTCCATCTGAATTCTTTGAGGCTGTTTTTCAAAAATGGGAATATCCGAAAAGCTGCTCCGCGGGTTCCCCAGGGGAGCGGCACCGTGAACCGAGGAAGGCTAACGCTGGTGTGTAAGGCGGAGAGCACCTGCCTGGGGCTGGCTGGAGGGCTGTGAACCGCCGTCGGGTTTTGTTGGAGCAGAGTGTGACAGCTCTTCCTGATAGGATTTTATATGTTGGGAGTTCGGTTTCTTGTTTTTTCCTTGAGAACTTGGGTGTTCTGAATGCTCTGTGTGATCGCCTTAAAATACATGGTTCGTCTTGGGTTTAAAGCACCGTGTGCTGTTTCATGTTGGGTGTGTGTTGGGGCTTTTGCTCTTTGTTTAGTTTTCACTATGTTGAATCTGAATTTAAATGTTGCAAGCTGGCTTCTGTTCCACTGGAAAGGTGAGGGTCTTGAGCAAAGGAGTCCAGAAATGAGCGTGGGGTTTGGGAAGGCTCAGGAGGATGATCGTGCATCGTTTCTGAACCGCTCCCCAACTGTCCATAGTCCTGAGTACCATGTGTCCATGTGTCTCTGAAGTCACTGCCAAGTAGGTCTTGTTATGTGAGGATGCCATGCCCTGCCTATTTGCCTTCCAGCCATGCACTTCAGGCTGTGTTTCTGCTTCAGTGGTTGCTGGTCCAGCTCTCTCATTTTGCACAGCTTTTCATAGGAACCAATTGTCTGCTCTTTGGAGGAGCTGCACCAGCTTAATTCAGCTTATACCACCTTTTGCTGGAAAAAGAATCTGATTTCTGTGCTATTTAGTAAGTGTATTTTAAGGCTATGTGTTGCTCTTTGCTATGTGAAATTGCAGTTGCTCCCAATTGTTTGACCCACACCGGTGTCTGCAAGTGCTGAAACAAGGAGTTAAAACGTGTAGGACATAGGAAGAAATAAATGATCCATTTGGGATTTTAATTTCAGAAAATTGTTTTATAATCACTGAAGCTTGTTCCTTGTATGTTGTTACTGTTGGGTAAATAAGTTAATTAAGAATTGAAAGAGATACCATAAGGAAAGGCTGCAGCTGTGCCTATTTATATGGTATACTGGCAGTTTTGTATAAGGGTCATGTAAAAAGTGAAGGGTGTTAGATAGAATTTTCAAGGACAAAAGCAGCAGTAAAATGCTTCTTACTGGTGCTTTTTAGATTTGGGCTGTTGAAAAAAATACTTCATTTTCATAGTTCCAAGTTTCTTTTTGCCATTGGGATGGAAGTTGTTTCTTGTTTGTTTGTTTTTCATTTTGTTTAACATTTTGGATCAGGTTCCCTGATGAATGATATGGCTTTCCCACTCAGCATCATGACTTTCTGTCCACCTTGTTTCTTAGATAAAGTCTCTAGGTTAAACCTGCATGTCTTATCTCTCAAGACGACGACAACAAATATGGACAGGTTTTTCAGTAAGGCCTGCAATTTTCCATGAGCTTCATGTCTGAAAGCAGTTGACCTTACATGATTACCCAGGCAAGTGAGTTTGAGGTTTCAGAAACACTTCTATCCCATACCTCCTGCCCCCACACAGCTGAACTGTGGGAGTCAGAGTGCCATTGAGTGACACGAGGGGAGGTGAGTGTGGCTGTCATTGAGATGTTTTGAAAACATGAGTGACTAACCAGTTTGCAGGTGTCCAAAGGTTGTCAGTTATGCTGCTGTCAGGACACAGTAAATTTGTGAGAGTGATTATAGAATTACATAAAGCTCACGTTAAGGAACTTCTTAATTTCCTTTTGGTTTAGGCTAGGAAATTGTTCTTTAAAAATTACTAGTGGGCCTTACTAGTCCTATTATAATCTTGTTTGTATTCAGACATTCTAAATGAGTCATACTGTGAAGTCAAGAGTTGCTGTCCAACATCTGATCCTGAGTCGCTTACGGATCTGTTTTCTGCTTTGAGAGAGTTTCTGACAGTCCATCCAACTCCTGGGCCTAGCACCAGTGCTAGGCAGTTTAGTTATTACAAGATTAGATATGATGAAGAGGTTGTTGTGTATTTTTTTTCCAGTTAACAGTGTAACATGTGGTTGGGTTATCTGTCATCTGAACCTATATAAAGTCGAAGTTTTACCCCAGAGTGACAAGAAGTGGAGAGAGAGAGAGAGAGAGAGGTGTTCCTGTCTGTTTTTTGAGAAGGCTCCAGTGAAGGCAAACATGCTGTCAGATACTGCAGAGCTACAGCAGGTCACTTAATGAATTTCCTGAAAAATTTTCGTCAACAACTTCTAGTTTTTTTTGTAGCCTTACTCTGACTCTGTAGTTTCTTCCCCATTTTTCATTGCTGAGGACCAATACCATCCACTTTTGGCAGCCTCAGGAACCAGAGCCCAGCAATTGGGATTTCTCTATTGCTTGTGCTGAAAGCTCCTGACAAAGTCAGGAGGTGCATTCCTAGCTCCTATTTCCATGTCACCGCAAGGACAGATGCTGCTTGCACCACATGCATGTGCAAATGGATATGATTCAAGGCAACTTGTGATGCCCAAAGATTGCTTTCAGTGAGCATTTGTCAGGTGAGAAGGCTGTGGGCTGACCAGGACAGTTGTGTTGTCTTAGTTCAGCTGTGTTGCATTAATGTGGAGGACTAAAAATCCAAGTATTGTCGTGGCATTGTCACGTATGTGGGGCTTTGACCATCACCCAGGGCCATAGCACTGGGGCAAGGTGCTGGGTCGGCTGCCGCAGGGGAGATGCCAGCATGATTTTCATCACTGTGAGCTGAGACTATGCCGCCCCAGCAGAATCTGTCACAATTTGTCATCCAACAGACTTTGCTACCTGCTTCAGGTCCATGTGACACAGCTGTCTTGCCTGTTTCTCCCAGCTTTGTTTTGATCAGAGCTCTGAGCAGTATGTGTGCCTGCTGGAGCAGCCTGTTGAGCTCCTGCATGCTCTTCAGTTCTGGTTTCACTTTGTGTCACTTCCTGTGCATGAATTTTAGCTGTGCCACACTTGCTACGGGCTGAGGATTTTAAAAATAGAGAATTTTGTGCCATCATGGATCTTTTAAAAATGATGCTGCCATGTTCCAAAGTTACTGTATGCCCAAGGTAACTAATGTGTAAGTGATCTTGATGCAGATGGTTTTACCTTGAAAAGTTTTACCTTGAAACCTTACTTAAAGTTTTAGGACAGAAATGCATGTTATTGCACTTCAGAATGTTGGAAGAGGGTGCCCACATGTGTAAGCTAACTAAAATATGTCAGCTTGAAACTTGTGCCCTTAAAAGATGAAGAGAGAGCACAGTTTAAAGCCCCATCTGCCTCCACACTGATGGCATTAGCTGTGCAGAATGAAGCTGGGCGCGTGACTTCCATCAGGTTGGACATGGAGAGGAGGAGGGAAAGGGGATGTAAGAGCGATTCCTGTCATTTATATTAAGAGTGATGACTGATATTTTTCCTTCTGTTTCTGATCCTTCTTGGAAAGAGGAAAGGAGACAAGCAGTTGTAACTTGTCTGCCTGGGATGACACAGTGGAATTAACCTCTGCACATTCCTAGGTGGAAAGCACAGATGTTGCTATCTGATGCACAGCCAGATGTTGTTTTGTATCTTTGTGAAAAAATGCAGAGTTCTGTGTGGTGCTGCATGACCTGCAGGGTCTGGTGAACTTTCAGAGGCTGTGGTGTGCAGGCAGATGTAAACTTGGAGTCGTGAGGGTACAGCAGCAAGATCATCTGGGATCTGACAAATGGTGGTGGGAATGATGATCTGCATGGATGCAGCCTAATTGACGGGGGAGGCTTTGGAAGTGGGAGCTTAGTGAGACCCTGAAGCCAGATGTATGCACTGCCAGTAAGACTGAACAGTTGTCACTGATAATGCTAAGACAGTAAGTGTGCTCTGACAAATTGATTTTTTTGTTTGTCATGAGTTACTTGATGCTACTGTTTTCCTTGTCTGTCACTTGAGATAACTGCTTATTGACAAATGGAAGTTTAAATGCTATTCTGCAGTGAGTGCCTGCCAGGTGGACAAACATTTGTCTGCCTTCTCCCCTGAGCTGCAGCCTTTTGGCAAAGGACCCTATGGGGCCTCCCATTGCTGTTTGGGAATGAACCACAGAAAGCCACCAGGGACATCCAAGCACTATTCTGTGCACAACCATCACTACAGCCTGCTAGACCCCTGTCTGGAGACACTAGGAGAGAGTGCCAGCAGTACAGCCGTCCATAGGGAAGTGCAGATGGCTGGCCTGGCTGGGCCCTAGTGAGTATAAGGAGGGATGGGCTTGTAGGTACAGCTTGTAAGGACTGGAGCTCCTCTCCTGTGAAGAAAGGCTTGATGGATTTGGGCTTGTTCAGCTTGGCTCTGGGGGGAAGACTGCATTGTGGCCTTCCAGTACTTGAAGGGAGCTTACAAGCAGGAAAGGGACCGACTTTATAGGATAAGGAGGAATGGCTTTAAACTTAAAGAGGGGAGATTGAGGTTAGATGTTAGGAAGAATTTCTTTACTCAGAAATCATGATGCGCTGGCACAGCTGCCTATAGAAGCTGTGGTGCCCCATCCTTGGAGGTGCTCAAGTCCAGGCTGGATGGGGCCCTGGGCAGCCTGGGCTGGTGGGTGGCAGCCCTGCCCCTGACAGAGATTTGGAGCTGGCAGGCTTTGAGATCTCTTCCAACCGAGGTCATTCTGTAATTCTACATGCTGTCTTGCAAGCAGGATTTTAACAAGGAAAAGAACAGAACTCCTTACTGCAAAGAAGAAACTTGAATGTTTTTTTCCCTGCTTGAGGCTTCAGTTATCTAAACAGTCAACAGAAAAACCCAAGGTATTAATATTACTCTGGCCTCTTAGCGAAACATAAGCAGAAGAGGATGTTCAGGAGGAAAATATTTACTCTGTTAGTTCGGATTGAGCACAAAAAAAAAAAAGATTATAAGGGGCATTTTGAAGAGTTGTGTTTGCAAGTTAAAGAAACAAACTGTAGGAATGACTCAACATGCGGTGTGGCAGAAGGCAGAAAAGGAACGCTTGGAGTGGGCTTCCTCAAAATAATAGATTAAGTCGAGGTGAGAGTTGCTTGCGACTCCTGTGCAGACCAGCTGGGTACATAAAGGCTTTCTTACCAGTGATGGACCTCTGTGCTACAGGAAAAATTCCATTTTCTAGGTAACTACATGATTTTAGTAACAGCTTGGAGCTGGGATTTTTTTGTTATTAGGTAGAAGTTAAGATCTCATCAGTAGGCATGGTTGAGCTTTTGGTAAATTGTCACTGATAATTACCGTCTTTGTAAATGGCTCACTTTTCATAGAATCGTTCAAGTTGGAATGGACTTTTAAAAGTCATCTAGTCAAACTTCCCTGCAATGAACAGGGACACATACAGCTAGATCAGGTTGCTCAGAGCCCCACCCAACCTGACTTTGAACATCTCCAGGGATGGGGCTCCCACCACCTCTCTAAGCAACCTGTTCCAGTGCCTTACCACCCTCATCATAAAAAAACTTCTTCCTTATATCCAATCTAAATTTCCCCCTTTTAGTATGGAAACAATTTCCCCTTGTCCTGTTATAACAGATCCTGCTAAAGACTCTGTTGTCTTCTTTGTTACACCTCCTCTTTAGATACTGAAAGGCCACTTTAAGGTCTCCCTGGAACCTTCTTTTCTCCAGGCTGAACAGCCCCAACTCTCTCACCTGTCCTCATAGGAAAGATCTTGCATCCCTTGGATCATTTTTTAGCCCTTCTCTGGATGTGCTCCGATGGGTCCATGTTTCTCCTGTACACCTGAGAACTTTACATCTGGACACAGTGCTCCCAGGTGAGATCTGAGCAAAGCAGAGGGGCAGGGTCACCTCCCTCATTGTGCTGGTCATGCATCTTATGATGCAGCTCAGGATATGGTCGGCTTTCTGGGCTGCAGGGGCACATTGTTGGCTCATGGTTCAGGTTCCTATCCATGAGTACCGCAAGTCCTTTTTGCCAGGGCTGTGCTCCATCCTTACATCCGCTAGTTTGTATTCGAGTGGAGGCTGTCACGACCCAGATGTAAAACCCTGCACTTGGATTTGTTGAACCTCGTGAAGTTCACATGGGTCCAGTGCATGAGCCTGTCTAGATCCCTGTGAACAGCATCCCATCCCAATGGCATGTTGAGCACGCCGCACAGATTGGCGTCATCTGCAAATTTGCTGATGGTGCACTTGATCCCACTGCCGATCTTATTGGCGAAGATGTTAAAGAGCTTCAGTCCCATTACTCACCAATCTCTATCTGGACATAGAGCCGTTGACCACCACTCTCTGGGTATGAGGCCTTCAGGTACTTCCAAACTATTAGCACTGCAGGGAAAGATCATAATTTGATTTTGTTTCATGATCTCAGAAACGAACTGAACTGAACTAACTGAAAGCAATCCAGTAGTGTTTGGATATGATCTCTATTATCTTGTTACCTCTAACAACCTACATATACCAACCAGAAATCCTCACCTCTAGTTGTTATACCAGAACAGATGGAGAAAGTTGCTCAACAAGTTGGCTTTGCTTTGCTTGGTAGAGTTTCTTAGTGAAACAGTTATATGTGAAGCAGTGATTGATTCAGTACCTTGTGCTCAATCATTTCTGGTTTTGATAGTTTCTCTTCTCTTTTTTTTTTTTTCCTAGGGTGCTGATATTAAACTCTGGGAAGTCAAAGAAAGTGTATAATTACTTGGTATTACTTAAAATGCGTATTTCTCTTTATACTGTGTTACAGGATGGAATCTACTGTAGCTATTCAGTCTGTATAATTAATAGCTTTTTGCCTGTTTTGATGTGTATATACACATCTGTGTATCACTTAAAACAGACACCTGTTTTAAAAGTGTAAGTTTGATCATTTTCTCTTACTAGATGGAGTTAGCCAATTTTATAACACACCCTGGAACTTATTCTGCATAATTTAGAAAAATGTTACATGCAGTAAAGACAGGCACACACAGAATGCCGAGACAGGCTTGGGCCTCCTGGTGCCAAAATTTGCTTGGGTTGGTTGAGGTACTCAGTTAGTTGAAGTTCCTCAGATGGAGATTCAAGAAAGTTGGAAAATGGTCTGATATACAAGGTATGTGAGTTATGCATTTATTAAGGTCAGGAATTCTCAGTCTCTCTTCCTGGCTCTGTATCCAAGAGAGGAGTGAGAAGGAGGGATAGAACTAGGGAACCCATTCTGTTCCACTCTTTGGAGAAGGGCATACCTGCTTTTTAGGAACTAGGCACAGTGTTGTGTGATAGTTGTTGGTACAAAGTAGCCAAGTTTCATACTAAGTCCTCCTTTCAACACCAAATTTAAAGCAGGACTGTGAAGAGGAACATTTTTAAAAGGAGTCTTACGGTCAACTTTTAATTTTGGAAGATGTTCTGTTACCTTTCTAATGGCCTTGTTACAAGGGGAGGAGTAAGAAGCTGACTGGTGCCATCAGGCATGGGCACACTGGAACGTGCTCCAGCACAGCATAAGGTGGTGTGTACTGGTCCCCAGGCTGATCCCATGCATCTTGTGTTTCATCAGACACGTTTTGAAGATGGTAGCCTTCAAAAAAACTTATAAGAAGGTCAGATATGGGGCTTTTTCTTTCTTTTTTTTTTTTTTTTTTTTTTTTTTTTTTTTTTTTTTTTTTTTTTTAGTGGCTTTTCTTGAACTAGGAGAGTTGTTTGTGAAAGAAGCGTATGTTGCAGATGTCTGTTATTCATCACTTTTTCTGCCATTCTTTTTCTTCAGAGTCCCCTCCTGCTGTCTTTGGCAGGGTAAAACCTCAAGGTTTGGCACTAGCAGGAGGTTGATGATGTGGCAGTCACTCATCAAAAAGATGTCGGGTTGCAGGGCAGCAGCTCTGTATCTGCCTCTAGAGGGAAGAGGAGGAATTGTGTCTGTATCCTAGGGAATGAATTGAGTTGAAAAATCTGTGGGATTATTTTACTCTTCCCCCACCAGTGTGTTATTATTTAATTGCTCTCCATTTTCTCAGGAATTTTGGAGGGGGCAGATGGGGGGAGGAAAGATCTATTTAAAACTGCTCTCTTCTTTGATTCATATTTTGTTCATGATGTATTTTTATCAGCAGTACTTTGCGATCCAGCTGCCACTTCTAAATGTCACTTACTTGAATAAAAAATGTAATTACATTTTTAAGAGTGACATAAGCACTGAAAGTAGTATCTGAATCACAAAGTGCTGTTTGTACAGCAGCTTTCCCATGACAGGAGGGGAAGTTTATGAAGTCCAGAGTACGCTGTAATAAAAGTGTAGTGAAGACAGTCAAAATCACATGTCTGTAGGGTTTCCCATCTCTTATTAGGCTTTATGTTAGGGAAATTTCTACTTACAAATCCACAAAGAATGTAAAAATGTGTGAACAGTATTTAATTACTGCTTGTTTTCTGACGAGAATTCATGTTGTTTTTTTTTAATTGAAATGGGTAAGCCAGTGCTTCCCAGCACTCCTTGGAGAATAGTTGCTCATGTTCCTGCTCACCCTGAGCATTGAAATGGATTTTCTTGGACTTCAGTGTGTTCTCTTTGCAAGATTAATGCCATCAAAAACTTTTACAAGAGGTTGTTTGATTTAACAAAAGAGCTCATGCTAATGCAATTCTCTCAGATTTCTGCCTGTAGAAGAAGTTAAGGAAGAAAAGTTGAGTACTGTCCAGCTGTTCGCATCCATCTCTTGGTACCCAATAAAATGACATGTGCCAGTTGAACAGACAGACCAGTTCTCACTTCTTTTTTAGTACCTGTTTATTCAAAAAAGGAGCTGTGTGATCATTTAAGTAATCAAATTGAAGGTTATTGTGCCTTTCTTTAGGTACCTTGTGTTTAAACAGCTGTTAACAAATTCTGTTTGAATTATCATAGAATGACTTAGATTGGAAGGGACGTCAATGATCATCAAGTTCAAGTCTCCCTGTCACAGGCATCATTGGTTTGCTAGCCAAACCAGTAATCATAGGTTTTTGTACAACAGTGAGTGCAAGTCCAAAGCATCCACTGATGGAGAAGGCTGAGTGATATTTGTAAGCCTATAAATTCTGTTCTAGTTAGCAAGAGGTTCAGGTATTTACAATTGAAAGAGGTTTTTCAATGCTGACTTTTTATTCTAAAGAAAAGAAAGAGTAGATTGCTGTGCACAACAGGTGTGTTGTCTTCTACTCATGCTTAGTTTTTGTTCTGTTGGTAGCAATTTAGGTGACTGTTGTGAAGGCTTCTATTGATTTTTTTCATCTGCAGTGTGATGTAGGTGGGATTGTCCCAGTGTTCGCAAGATCTGTGATATTTTTGAACTGCGCAGGTGATGCTTTGCTGTCTGTTACTTGGGACCAGCAACAAACTTTTCCCTCAGATTTTGGTTTCTTTGTTGTGTCTTTTCCTACTCAGCATGCGCTGGCGTAACCCTGGGTCATGCCAGCTCAGCATCTGTTAGTGCAGCATATGAGCAGAAGGTAACTGGTCTGTCTTGCGTGACAGGCATTCACAGCAGCACAGATTTTGTGTAAGAGGAACTAGTACCCCCAAACTCCTCCTATTTACCTCTTCAAAGTTTATTAACTCTCTTACATTTACAGCTATTAACTTGCCTTGTTCGTGGGAGAGACCAGTTACGAGTCTTGCTTCCAGACAGCTTACGTAGGACATCCTGTAATAAAACTTCTTCAAACAACTGAATATCAGGAAAGACTAAATATCAGCAGTGCTTTCTATGTATGCAACAATGCTCATAAAAATGCATGTGTGGCTGTTTATCTCGTTACCAAGGTTTGAATCCATGCACAGATCTGCCTGGATAGCTGTTGACAGGGCATGGAAAACCTTTAGAGTCAGAAGGAGCAAAAGTTCAGCTGGCATAAATCTATGGTGAATGAATTACTCCTGTCATGGACTCTCTAGGGAGGGATCTTTTCATCTTCTCTGGAGATGCCTTTTAAAAAAATGAAGTTTTTTAAAAATTTTGTAGTAAGTCAATTAAGAAGTTAATAGAGCAGCTGTTGGTTGTAAACTCTGGGAATTTCATATTCTCAAATTTCAGTCAGAGGATATGTTTCTCACTTAGGGAGCAAACACTGCAGTCATCAGCTCTTCAGCCTCTGTACGCCTCTCAATTCTAGATTTTCTGATTAGTAGGAGACTGCCAAACCCATCTCTAACCTTCCCAGTAGTACCAGGAGAGCAAAGCAAGCTTGTCCTGGCTTATGTTTGTGAAGAACACAGTCCCTTCGTTGATCATCTGCTGAGCTTTATACCAAATCTCTTGAGGAGCAGATTTCTCCTGAGTCTCACGTTGAGCCTAAACTTGTCCAAGTTGAGCCAGGAACATTCCTTTATTTCCTGTGGCATTCACATGGTGTATAGTTAGCTATGATCTTATAGTTAGCTATTACCTTATATGGTGCATTTGCAGACTAAACTCCCAACAGCTTCCTGTCTTTAAAACCTTGATTTAATGGCAAAGTAATGGCTGTATGGGTCTATGGACCAGCGTATCCTGCAGCAATTCTTGTTGTCACTGGACAGTTGCTTTGATATTAGTCTTCTTGTGAAGAACTCCATTGACTGTATGTAGCCTTCATTGTGTGGACAAAAAGCTTGGAAACATAAGTGACATACAGCCCAAAGCTCAGACACTTCAAAAATCAAGTGAGTCACTAAGTATAGTGCTCCTTTTGCATTTCATGTTGTGTGTTTTATTTGCAGTGGTATTGCACTTGGATGATTTAAAAAAAAAAAAAAAAAGAAAAAGAAAAAAAAAGTGCAACTAAGTATTGCAAAAGAGTGAAAAGATTTTTCTTTTTATCACTATTTCAGGAAGTCATGAGGTGCAGTCCTGGACAAGAGCTACCAAGCAATCCTTGTGTCTCGTGTGGCAAAAAGTGAAACTACAGCTAATGCTAAGCATGTCTTTCCTTGCTGCTGTCTTTTGGTATTGCAGAAGGCTGTACAGCTTTTTAGCACAGCTACTGACACGGTAGGTTTCAATTCAAATGGTAGTTTGCAGACTTTTAATTTTCAATACTGTTGCTTATTTTGGTAAATATTTTCCTTTGATAACTTCTCTTTGATACCTGTTTTATCATTTGGATTTCAGGTGGAGCAGCTACCTTCAAAGAAAGCTCATAAGTAATCTTTTGCTGTCATTCTGTGTTCATTAATCCCCACCCTGCCCTTTAAATGCAGAACAGTGGAAGGTAACTAATCTGCAAATTAATCTTGATTTAGAGAATTGCAGCGTGTTGGAAGAAGTTGATCTTCTTGCTTATAGTGCAAGAGAATGGAGAGAAGAAACAAAGCAGGCCAAACACATGAGGGAGGTAAGAGTTGATTTCTGCATGAGGATGTGGGAGAACTACCTGAGAAGAGCAGTTCCAGTGCAAGCAGCTGCTACAGCTCCCAGAGCTTGCTGCTTAAATGAGAAATGGACAGCATTACCGTGCATTAAGGCTGCAGTTGCAATCTAGATTAGATTTTAGTCTTGCATCTTTTCTAAGTTCATCTCCATGGTTCAAGACACCCAGGCAGTAGTTCTGCGTGCTCTGGATGACTTTCATTACAACAGTGGAAAAATATCACCCTGAGTGGTGCAGCCCAAATAGCCTGGTTGTAGGCAATGTTTCTTGTATCTTTAAGCTGCCAGCTGCAATCATCTTAATAATCATACATCTGTCAGGCTTTCAGTTCTGGATGGCTGAACTCTTGAGCTGGGGATCTATTCAGTTCACGGTTCAGTAATGTTAGATAGCTGCCTTCTGTCTGCTTATGTGTTTTTCAGTTGTGTATGTTGTGTGCATGTGCTTATACCCCTAGCAGGCAGAAAGGGCAGCTGCAAGTTCTCACAAATACCTAAGTTATTGCATGTGCAGAGGGCTGTTAGCAGTTGTGTCTTGGTAGCTGCTGAGAGAGGTAGTGCAGCAGAAGACTTGGCAGGTATGGCATAGTGCTCTGAAGGGCCTGACAGGTGTTGGCCATTATTCTAACTTGTGATGGGGTTGGGCCTCAAGTGATGAAGAAGAGCAGATATCTCTTTTTATAGCTCTCTGTTTCAACTATGTGAAGTTGACCAAGGGACCAAGGGAGTCTCAGAAACCAGGGGCTGGATCTCTACTTTTCCTATACAATTTCTAGCTAAAGTAGCTATCCTGGTGCTACAGTAGTAGTATCTGTTAAAGTTTAGTGTCAAATCCAGTTAATCGACTGTGACTTTACATCCTAGTATCCTGCTGTGAAATTTAAGACTAACATGGGACAAATGCAACACCAGTCTGTATTTCTGATTATGAGAGAGAGAGAGGGCAGGGAGAGCAGCAGTAATGAGATTGACTGGCTATCTGCACTGGACAATAACTGTGGGGATGAAATTCAGGATGCTGTCATCAGCTGTACTGTGGAAGTTTTCCAGGAAGCCTTTAAGAGAGGAAGTAACCCTTACCTTGGTCCTGAGTAGCGTACAGAATCTGCCTCAAAATACTGTTTTCTAATTTCATTTCTGTAGAGCAGGGGACAGTGTGTACTTGTATTCAACATCCTTACAAGACCAACAAATCAAAAGAATCATTACAATTGCATTCACCTTCAGAAAGGAAAGAGCATAAAAAGGAGGAAGCCTGTTAAAAAGAACCTAAAAGGCTGCTAAGAAACTAAGTATGGTTAGTGTATTTGGCATATTGTTTTAGGTCATGGCAGTGGAGTCACAGAGCAAACGTGTACAAAGGACTTAAAGTGTAGAAGAAAGCTGGTAGGGATAAATAGCTCCAGAAAGGAGTTATTCAAAAAAAAAAGAAGAGCTCTTTCAAAAACCTGGAGCCATGTCCAAATGGTAAATGGATAAAAGAGCCAACTTTTCCAGATTAAATGCAGAAAAACAACAACACCAGAAGTGCCCAGAACACATAGCAAGGCTGAAGGTGATCTGGAGGAACAAGTAATTAACTAAAGATAGCACAACCTCTAATAGATTTGCAAATAAGTATCAAGCAGTGGGTCTTTCAGAAGGTCCTCCAGTGTGTTAGATGATGAGAGCTGAAAAGGAGGCTCAAGGGAGTCTAGTGAATAGATGGTTATAATGGGTTGAGGTCATCACAGCAATTTAGAGTGAGGTCTCACAAGAACCTAAACCAGCCTCATCTACTTGCTGTCACCAAAAAGGAAGTCCTTTGCTTGTTTCATTGCTTCGTTTTCCTCACTTTGTTGGTTCTTATATGTTCTGCTGGATGTGGTTTGCTGATACATCTGGTCATCCTGAAAGAAGAGGCCTTGACTCCCTGCTCTCATCTGCTCCTGGCACGTTCCCAGGACACATCTTGTGCTGGCCCTGACATTCATCTAGTCCTTTGAGCCTCCTGAACTCCTCAAAACAGCAGGAAGAATTCAGTAGGCTTATACTTATAGCTGATGCAAAGGAAGAGTCAGGGAAACTACACAGCCAAGAAGGTAGTGGCTGCAGTTGTCCCCACTCTTCCTCAGTCTTAGGTCATTGTTGCATAGTAGATTCAGGTGTAAGATGATGTTTCTGCTAAAAGGAGCTTTTTCCAGATATGTTTTTCCTGCCCTCTTGCTGCTCCATCCCATGCGCCGGTGTAACTTGTGAAGTGATGAGGGTTAAAGCTGTTATGGCAAAATTCTTACTGATCTTTTCTGATTTGGTTGATCCTGCAAATGTTTATGATAGCAACAGTGCAAAGTCTGGAGCAAGTAGCCAAGTTTAGAAAGAGCAAAGAGTCCTTCTTAAGGAGCAGTACCAGTTTTGTTTACATAAACATGTTAAATCATTTTTGTGTATATAAAGCTTATAAATATACTCCCTCTTTTCCCTAGTTCTCTGTTACAAGTAGTTGGAGTCAGACTCCAGTTTAATGCAAGTTTGATCCAAGTTTTTAACTGCTTATTGCTAAATTTCTATTTGCTCTTTTTTAGGCATACAGAGAATTATTTCAGAACTATCATATCAAATATCTGCGGCAGGTCAAGAAGGACAACTATTGCCTCCTAAGAGCAGTGCTTTTTCAGATATTCAGCCAAGGCATTCCTTTTCCATCGTGGATGAGGGAGAGAGATATATTAAAGGTAAAATTCAGTTCCTAAATGGATGTGATCCAGATGCCCTTGCGCTGCAGAAGGAATTCACAGAACAGACAGCTGTCTTTGTTAAACAAGAGAAGTGATATTGCATGAGTGGGAGTAGAGAAAAATCATTATCAGAATTTAAAGAGAACTTTTTAAAACCGATTGGAACTGTGCTTCACTGAAAAAGTGTCACTGATCCAAACATAATCAAATGAACATGAGGCTTAAAGGAAAAAAAAAAGGCAGCAAGATAAACATTGCTTCCACTCTGCTATATGTTGGTCCCTTAACCCAAAAGGATGTTTGACTTCTCCTCATTCACACCCTTGCAAAATCCAGTGGCTTGTTCAAGAGCATAGCTGAAGGAAGGCATCAAGCAGGTGACCTCAGCATGTTGCTGGAGCAGAGTTCTGCCCTCAGTCCCTGGAGCTTTGTCAGGAGACAGCAGCAAGGAGGAGGGGATCTGTAACTGCTGCCTATGGGGGCACATCTGCCAGCTGGAAGGTGCCTGGAATTCTAGAAGCCTTACTGAGTTCGGATGCATCCAGCTTTTCCAGAGTATGGGTTGTGTATTTTGCTGAGAACATATTTTCTTCTA
>NW_024884253.1:69921756-70050008 GCF_019232065.1 Centrocercus urophasianus
TTCCAGAGTATGGGTTGTGTATTTTGCTGAGAACATATTTTCTTCTATTCTGGCTGGCACTAGTTAAAAAGTTTCTTAAGGACTTGGCAGCCAAATTGAGTTTCCTTTTAACATTTGATGTGTTCTGAAGCCTATTTCTATTTTTTGTTTGATCTATACAACCAGAAGATAGAATCACATCATAAATTAAAATGTGTTACAATCTTGGTAGGCAGGTTTACATAATTTTATAGTCTACTTCTTGTGGTTATGATTTCTCCTTAACTGACTTTCTTTCCTTCCAGCTTCCTGAAAAGCTTCTGTATTCCCAAGGTTGCAACTGGATTCAGCAATACAGTTTTGGGCCAGAAAGTTACACAGGTCCTAATGCCTTTGGAAAATTACGCAGATGTATGGAAACATTAAAGACAAATGTGAGTATTTAGAAGGTGGCTGGCTGACATAAAAGCACTTCTAACTGGGTTGAGGCTGAATTAGGGATCATCCTCTTGTTACATATCTCTATGGCAGTCTGACTGCCTCCTGGATTTAGAGAACTCAGTTGCTGTGCAGGCTGTCACTTCTGCAGAGGAGTTCAAGTTTGGGGTTCTAGGTTAAGTACTCCGTTTCCCTGCAAGTTAGGGAGGTCCCCCTCCCCACAGCTGTTAGTGCGTGTTTATCTTCCACAATATCTCATCATTTCAATGAAAATAACTACATGCTATATGAGATCCTCCTAGATGCCCTCCCAGAACTGTAGGGAACCAACAAATGGTGCATTTTCTTCTGTTTTCTTCCCCATTTTAATAGGGAATTAATGTTTTGTTAAGTTAATGTTTTGTTAAGTTTTTTTCCAGTAATTTCTCTCTGCGAGCTGAAGTGCTTGAATGCAAAGATCTGACAGCCTCAGTGCCCTGTCTGTTCAGCAAAACCAGATTGCTTGCATTCCCAGCCAGGAGTTTAATTTTATTTATGCATCTGAATGCTCTGGGAGTTTAGTAGCATTAAGGTCTCTTGGAAAAAAAGATGAAAATTCAGACTGGCAGGAACCTGCATTTTTGCTTGAGCTCCTCTAGGATGTCTGCTGGTCTGTCATTGTGCGAGCTTGGAACTGCTTCCATTCTGTTTGCCACAAGCTATCCCCAGCATGCCACCTCTCTCCTTCCCAGCATCGCAACTGCTTCTGTTGGGCAAATATCATTTTATCCTGCTTGCTCTGTATTTGTCAGTGTTGGGTTGTTTGGCTTTTGGTTTTTATCTTCTTTTCCTTGTCACTTGATATTAGTCCCTTAGGATGATGCATTCAAACTGGATGTTTGTACAGAAAGAAGTTTCAAGTCAGCATGGTAAGCCAATCCATGCAGTTGACTAATTGTTGCAGAGCAGCTTCTTTATGCATTATGCTGTTGCTGAACATGAGTTAGGGTATGGACTTGATCTTGAAGGCCTTTTCCAACCTGAGTAATTCTATGGTTCTGTGATTCTATGAGGTCTAATTCCTAGCTTTATTCTGTTGTTAAAAAGATGCTGTTTGGCCAGTGAGGTGGACTTGTGCCTATTTTCATGAATGCTTTTTTTTTAAGGTTTATTTAGTAGTGCGAAGGGAGTCAGCACTGGGAATTGGGTTTCTCCTGTATTTGACTGCTTACTTGCCTCACTGCTCTGCAAGTACAGTGAGAAACCTTATGTACTTTCTTGAAACTTGAATAGCCAAATTCAGTAAATGTTTTTTAGTGCCTAAAGCTTATAGATGCATTTCTACTATAACTATGACTTGAAGATGAAAGTGGGCACTAGTATTTTGAGGCTTTTGAAGAATGTTAGCTATACACTAGCATGCTTTTGCAAGAGGCTTGCTACATACCCCAGACTCATGAGACCGAGCCTCGTCATGCCTGACTTGCCTCAAGTGAGCGAGGTGCAGCAGAGTGCCTGCCAGTTTGCTAAGCAGGAGGCAGCCAGCTCTGCTGCCTTTCCCAGTTCCATCCTCATCCTCAGGGCTCTTTCCTGCAGATGTCTTTGGGCCTAGGTTGTGTAGGTCAGTCAGCAATTTGTACTCTAGACTTTTCACATTGGTAGTAGAAGTACTCTAGCAGAGGGGTAATTAGTAATGCTTCATCCACTCGGTTTTGTTTTTCATCTGTAAGAATGGTCTTCAGTATGCATGAGGAGATTGCAGCATCTGTTTCTCAATTAGTAAAGTAAATTAGACTTTTTGAGTTACAGTTCTTGGTGTTTGGCAGTTTCAGCACATAAATACAATCACAGAATTAACTGCAACTGATTTGAATCTTAGTCCCTGAGCATCATCTCTTATTGTGGTCCTGAAAAACTTCTTGCTTTCAGAAGACTGTTTCTATCCACCGTGATCAGGACTGGATGTCTTAATCTTTCTCATTTGGTATCTAATCCAATGTTGTTCATCTCCTGGCTGATTCATTTGCTTAGTATGAGCACCAGCTTTCAACCTCTCTAGAGCAACACAGAGCTGAGGAGCTTCAATTATAAGCTGAGCAGAACAAGAAATTTCTATTTGCTGTTGTCCTGCATGTGTCTTTGTCTTGTCCATTCTTGGCCAACAAACTTAGCTTGACCTCATAATCAGAACACACTAAGGACATACAAATACATACAGTTCATAATATCATGTCCAATTTACATAAGTTCCCTTTAACTGATCTACTTCTGTGTTAGACTTAGCATCTAAGGAATTTAAGCAAGCCTAGCTTCTAACACAAAGGGTTCCTTTGAGGAAAATTACTGAATTTTGGATGCTGTAAGTTAAAAACAACTCAGGAATCATCACTTAATCTAACCTTTGCTTATAGCATAGTGTATATTTGATGCACCTATGCTGATTTCCTATGACTTTGAAGTGCTTTTGGTGGTTGCACATTTTACTGTCAGTCATAGCTGGATTTTCTGTTGTAGTGGTGGATGGCTTTTTATAGAGGAATTGCATTTGCTTTCTCACAGCCTATAGTAAGTATCCAAGTGCCTTGAGCAGCCTGTAGCAAATAAATTCAGGTAGATAAATGGAAAACGAAGTGTCCAAGACTTCACATTTTACTGCAAATCACTCAAAACCACTGGCTAATCTGCAGTTACGTTTGGCCACAGGAACAGTGCAGTATGAAGTGGCAATTACTCCTGTTTTGATGTCTTTCATATTAGGTAGAATTCTTAATGAGTTGGTTATTCATCTAAATTGTTAATAAGTTGACTAGCATTCTTCTGTGTGCTTTCTAGTGGGCTGAAATGAGTGGTACTAAAGATCACGAAGAAAGAAGAAACATATGTAATGCACTCTTTTCTGACGAGAGCAAGGAACACAAGCTATATGAGGCTATAAAATTTATCATGCTCTACGAAGTTGTTGAAGCCTACGAGCAAATGAAGAACAGGGATGAACCTGTACCCCACCTTTTTCGCCTCCTCTTTGCTCGGGATACTTCCTCTGACCCTTTGAGTTTCATGATGAATCATCTGAATGCCATAGGTGACTCCATTTGCCTAGACCAGGTAATGATACAGATGAAAAACTAAATCACAGAAGTAATTCCATCTCTGATGTGACTGGGGGAATGTACTGTACATCGTTTGTGAGATACTTGGCCCATTTTTTTTTTCTTTGAGATATAGGGAAGTGAACTGATGACTTCCAGGAAAAAAAAGAAATAGCAGAATAAAATAGTGCAGACAGTTCTTTTGCTGGGCTGGAAGTAAATGCTGTGAGGTAGCAATAGGCATAGTCTTTCCCATAGGCGAAATCATTTTTCATAATCTATTTCAGTTACAAAGTCAATCAATAGATGACGTGTTCACCTTTGTTTTGATCTGTGTCTGGCTGTGCCCAAGGATACGAGTTACTTTTCCAAAGCATTTTTCCAGTTTAAACAATCCTTTGCAAGACATGTTAATGAAGAACCAGTTCTCAAGCTTAAAACGCATGAAGTGCTTCCTTTTACTGTTGCATCCCCATTGTAGCAAGCGATCAGAAGGTGGCAGGCTTCCCATTTTTCAAGGTATTAATCTATTAAACATTAGTTCCTCATTGCACCCCGGTAAGCTGAGTGAGCTGAGTGTGGGAGCAGATTATGTGTAGAGTCAAGTGAAAGAGGGATGTTTCCAAAGCTGCAAGTATTACCCAGAATATCCTCAATATGAAAAAGAGTGGCAGGAAGATGACTGGGACATTGAGAATATCCTGAAACTCTTGATTTTGTTACAAAAAAACCTTTGCAATTCTTTGTCTGCTGTTTTTAAGTAAGATAAGAGACTTATCTTATCCTTGTCTTCATTTTTGTTTTCTAAGACTAGAAATAAATGTCTTATGACCTCTTTCATTTTCAGGTTGAACTGTTCCTTCTTGGATACCTGCTTCAAGTAAAGATCAAAGTTTACAGACTGCATAGATTTAATACTGAAGAATTTCAAGTAAACTGTCCAGATGAATACCGAAGGGAATGGAATGAGATTTCTCTCCTGACTGAGGATGACCACTACTATCACATCCCAGTTATCAGAACGTGAAGCACAAAGAACTTCTTTTTAACCTTTGTATAACGTAGTGAGTAACCAGTTCCAGTGAATTAGGTTTCTAACTGGCAGCAGAAATGCATGTTGATGATTACAAAATGATTTATGGGTTTATTGTGTAAATGCTTTGCTTTCCCATTACAGCTCAATTAGTTCCAGTCAGCCATAAATAGCAAAATATATTGCTATGCTGTTTGGGGGGAAAATGTCATATCTAAGGGTTATTGAAAATAAAAGATCAGACAGCATGACAAAGGGAAAAGTAATGCTGGTTTTCCACTCCTAGGCTAATGGCTTACTCTAACATATCTGCGTGGGTTAAACTTAAGCCCTAAAGTAATTCCTGCCTTTCTCTTCTATTTCTTGAGTTAGAATGAATGAACTATGCAGGAAACAACTCTTGGGGTCCCACAGTTTTTACTCTGGGACACTAAAGTTACAAGGATTTGAGGCTATCTTGCATGCAAGTATGTAAACTGAGGCCACTACACAACTCAGTTCAAATCCCATCCAGTTTCTCCTGGTGTTGCAGTGCCTCCCTCCAGAAAGAAAGCAAGCAGCTGCAGACCACAGCTACTTCAGACTCTTGAAATCAGGCTGATCAGTGTTAGATCTACTTTACAACTGAGGAAAGTTAAGACGTTGATGCTTGAAGAAGTCTGTCTGGAACAACTAAATGAGATTTGCTTTACTATATGCTATGCTTTGCCTGGTTCTAGTTTCTAAAAGACTCGATTGTGTTTAGATAATTTCTAAAATGAGAGGTCCTAAATTGAACAAATGCTAAAATGATACAGCAGATCTTGCAAGTGAAAAGCATACAATCCCCCAGGCATGGGTTATATTTTAAAAGTGGAGTTTTATCAAGAAACAAAGGCTTTCCTTGTTTTATCCTAGAAGTACAGAAGGAGGCAGGTTTGGTTTTAACTGCTGCAGGACAAGGAACAAAAGCACGAGCTGGGCCTGCAGGAGCTAAAGCAGTTGTGTGTAGTAACTAAATGATAATGTTGGAGAGCATAAAAACTGCTCTCTTCCTCTGTGTAATGGAAAACAATTTCATCCTTTTAGTCTTTCTATTTTTATGTATATATAATTTATAAACACAAACACCTGCATGCTGTATTATATAGCAAGTTCATTTCTTGGCAGTTTCTCTGGGTTCAGTTTTGTTCAATAATCTGTAGCTATTAACGCAAAAGACTTGATACATATAATAATTTAATCTTTTCAAAGTCTACATGTTGAATATTTATTTTAAAAACAAACTCACAAACTTTATTCACTGGATGAAGTAATTTTCCCTCTTTAATTTTGATCCTGTTCCACGTAGGGAAATGCTGTAATGCCTTGCATTGGGTATTGTCTGTTTTGCATCAGTGGTATATGCAACACTTGCACTTGTCAATAAAGTTGCCTATATTTTATTCTTGTTTTGGTACAAGCAGGCATACCAAAAAAGGATGTATTTTTATAGAGAGCTTTTTAATGGTTTGTGTATTATTTATGAATAGCAATGCAAAAGCATAACATCTGGAAGTGTTACATTGATAAAATGTATGTTTTTTGTAATCTTGAGCATACTGATAGAAGGAAATTAATAAAGATAAATGAAGAAAGATACAGCAGTGCCATTTATCACTAAAATAAGATGAGCACATGTTTACGTCTGGTTTAGATCTCTTAGGCTCCCTGCCTGGTCAGTGAAGGGCAATGGTGGAGGAGTTAATGGCAGTTAATTAGAGGAGTTTCTACAAGGGTGTGGTTCTTCTCACAGACTGTAAAGAAGGAGAAACTTCAGAAGTTTGAAGTGAAGACAACATGAAGACATGAATTCTGAGTGCTCCACACAGGATCTTAAGCAACACTGAGACAGGTTTGGAGCTGCACTGATTGTAAACAGGTTTTCTGATAATACACTTCAGCTATGTACAAAACATATTTGTGTAAAGGAACACACATACATGTATGTGTAAAATATACATATCCATATATAGGAGTTAAAAAACAAAACATCCTGAATAAGCTGCACTAGAACAATCTAGTACTGGGGAAAAGACAGGTGCTGCAGCATCATTTCAGAACAGTGGTTACAGACAAAGTGTGCAGCAGGAATCCAGAAACCTGAACACGTGCTAGAGAGCTCTGCTGGTGTCATTGCTCTTATCTTTCTAACCTGTGAATTTTTGACTACTGCCTTTCTGCTCTTGAACTGTGGAAGGGCTGACTTTTTAAGCTTACTATCCTTTCTTATAATTTTGTAATTCATAGAAATGAGATTTTAGTATGAAAACCCCTCAGTGCAGTGTACTGGTGTTTCAGCTCCTTTTTGTATAACATGTTGCATGTAGCTTTTGTCTTATCTAGTGATAATTGGAATAAATGAACATGTATCATAAGTCCAAGCCCTGGAGTTGTGAAACGTTTAAGAGGTACATAAACAATAAGCTCAGGTCAGCGTGATTCGGAATCTATGTAAAGTTTGTGAAACAATTGGGTCATTAACATGAAATTTCAGGGTCAGCCAAAACAAGCTTCGTTGTGTTTAATTTAAAAAAATAAAAATTAAAGTATTTCCCTAATATTTTTTTCCCCCAAACGCCATTTTTGAGACTGTGGTAGCATAGAGATTGAAGAGTGATTTTGGACTTACTGCAGGAGATACATTGGAAGTGACATGTTAATGGTGATGAAGACACAGGTTGGTAGCAGTGTAAGAAGGAGGGTGTGGAAGAGAAGTGGCTGAGAGAAGTTCAGCAAATCCTTAGCGACCTCCAGTGTGAGAGCTGTCTGCCGATTAAAGGAGATGGGAAAGTTTCCCAGTGTAGTATCCAGGTCAAGTGTACTTGCAGGTCTTATCCTGCTGCCTAACCCATGGCACACCAGTAAATCATGCCTGCTATGCATCTCTCAGCCACCCTTTTGAAGCAGAAGATTTCTCTGCTGTGAACATTCTCCTGAGCTGTGCAAACATAAAAGACTTTATCTCCTCCACAAGGCATGTGTGCACACATAGCCATCATTTACAGTACAGCAGCAAGGATATACAGCCAAACAACAGCTACTGTCAAAACTTTGAGACATTAATGAAACCACAAGCTCCTGTTTAAATTAGCTGTGAAAAGCCCATCTATTCCGGAGTACAGCAGATCAAATTGAGCCAAAGGCCTGTCTTCAGTGTCACCAAAGGTATACTCAGAGTAATGTTGCTGAATGTTCCAGATTAGTTTTGATTATACTTTTATTATATAAGTAAGGAGAAAAGTAGGAGTTTAAATGTTGAGCATGCTCAACAAGGTAAAAGTCCTTCTCATCTGCTGTGTTGTATTCCTTACAACATGTCCAACCTTTTGGCTTGCCTGGGCCACAGATAAAATATATAATATAGTTAATGTATATAACAACATTGTTAATGTGTATTAAATCGAGGAGAGAACAACACCAAAAGGACTAGTGGCATATTTGACATTGATCAAAAAAATGTGTTTGCACACATATAAGTGGATTGAAATATTATGAATGGTAGTCATTGTTTTACTCATCAATTGGCACCAGTGTAATGTGCAATACGTGTGGGTTCTGCTTCAACTGAGTATGTTTTGGGTGCAAGAAGTAGTTGGCACTGCATCCCACTGCAGCAGCAAAATGACATGGCCAGAAAAGGGGTGTGAACATGAGCAGCCTTTGAGGCCATTTAATCCAGGGCAAAAATTCTCCATGTGTTGTCACCTGTCCTCTATGGTAGTCCTCTCCACTTTCCTAATGGAAAATGGAAATGGAGCTCTGGAGCTTTAAAATAGCATGTTGGTTCTCTGAAAGGTAGAAAACCAAATGGCATTGAGCAGTAGTCAGAAAGTTCAGCTTCTAGCAGGTTCTCATGCTGCAGAAAACTTTGTCAGAAGCCATGCTGTTTAGCAATAGTTTTGCTTTGTTTACTCCTTTTCATTCAAATATAAATAATATGTGTGTATATATATTATAAATATAAATACATATGTGTCTGACGCCTGCTGTTAGGTGGCTCATACAGGTTGGCTTCACAGCTTTCCCTGCTGCTTTACTCTCAGGAATTAGTGGAGTGAACCATTCTACCAAGGACAATTACCCTGACCTGTATCAGGGTGACAGTGAACAAAATACATAACTCAGCTTCACATTGGATTGATTCTGGGTCAAAACAAAGGAAGCAGCTGAAAGACCGCTCAGAAGCAAAAGCATAGGAAAAACAAGCTTAAAAAAAAAAAAAAAAAAAAAAGCTTCCTTTTCATACTCAGCAATGTGAGAATTATACACTTTCTGTTTGAATGTGGTGCAAAACTACTTAGCTGGCTTGACTAGGAAATGTGAAAGTAGATGTTATTAATCCAGGTGGGAGATAGGTGCAAATAAACCAAAGCTATCAGCTAGTTGCTACAGTTTGTTAAATCATCTTTTAAAAGCAAACTATTCTACTGTCAAGGAAGAAATTGACTGTATCTATTTTTGAGTTTTCTTACAACTGTAGTAGCTGCTTCACTACATGTACAAATAAAGGAAGGTACTTCAGAGAGATTAGATAAATGTAAATGCCTTTTTACAACACTGCTGGGTTATCAACTAAATGCACTTGGCATCTCCAGTAAAGAGATCTATATCCTCAAAAAAATTTAAGGAATAAAGTTAAATCTGTCAGAGTCTTGGAGAAATGACAAGCTATTAAGAGGTATGTAAAGGCACATGAGGCAAAATATTCAATTTTTCTTCATCAATTTTCCTGTTAGGTCTCTTGTCTCTTTCGATAATGCTAAACACCAAATGTGTCTTATTTTCCTTCCTTTCTCTTTCCAGCACTGCTAATACTGTGGAGATGGTTTGGACATAATTCAGCAACAAGAGCTCCTATTCTGCTCTCCACCCTCCCCCCCTCGTTCTACCACAGTGTCCATTTTGTTTTATCAGCTGCCTTTGGTTGTCAATGTCACTATTGCCTACTTTAAAGTGTGATTCCCTGTGTTCAGGCTTCACCTCTTCCTGCACTATTCCTCATCTGTCCTCTATGTACAAGGCGGTGAGCTGCTTAATCATATCAAGAAAAACTCCAAAAAACTCCCTACATTAGTGATCCTCATTTTAGTTTAGTATATCTTAATGATCAGTTCATCCCATCTTTAATGAAATTAATTTTTAACTGAAAGTTTTCCATATGCATTGAGAAGATTTAAGAACAATACCATAGTAATGACTTTATTCTGTAGCTAAGACTTAGAACCTGCTTCTTAGAGGAAGCCAGGTGTGTGCTGGCAGCTGCATTCTGCTCAGAAGTAGCTTTGTGCCATCCTTGGAGCTAGTTCTAACAGAGGGGTAAGGAACATGGACTTCAGTAGCTCTGATTTTCCTTGCTGAGGAAGGATGGTGCAAGCTCTAGCCAGAAAGGGACAGCTATGTCCGTCCTGTCAGGGAGTGAAAGCCAAAACAATAGGAGCTAGCATCACTAAGTGCAAGGCTGGGGAGATGGTCAGCTGGAGAGTAGTTGTAGAACAGGTGTAGATATACCCACTGTTTCCATTAGGTATTTATAAGGGCAGCCACATCTATGCAACTCCACATGCGTGTTCATTAGGTAGACTTAAGGACATCAGCTGAGACAGATTTATTTTAAATAATGAATCTAGTTCATTTGATTTGTGAACTGGAAAAAAATCCATAAGTAAAATTGAGCTTCCCCCCCCCAGAAAGAATAAAAGGGACCATGAATTTGAGTACTATAATAAAAGCTGTATAATTTCTTGATTTTTGGTACTAACAAAGTGCTCCGGTTAAGGTTACATACTCTGAGATTTCTTTGTGATGTTTTATTTCAGTAACCCAACTTGATGCTACTTCTCCTAATCTTAATAGCACACTATAACACGAAGCAGATTTGACTACAAAAAGGCATCCGCTTGTTACATCCACAATCAAGTTTGCCATCAGTACAGTTGATGAGAATCCTTCACTGCTCCTTTGTGAGAAAGGGTCATCTGCACACTCACATTATCAAACAAATACAACAGATACAGACACATCAGATTCCCTAGGCAGAACATTACAATTCACCCCTTGACTTCATCCTGATCACCATTCCAGATGGTGGGTTTGTTTCTCACTCTTTGACTTCTACCTCCCCCATTACGCCCAGGTCCTCAGGCAGATCCACAGCCTACTTTCCCAAAGAGAAGGTCACATCAGCTCAAAGAAGTCGGTGACTGTGCTATCTGCATTCTCACCTGAAACGTGTGTTTAACTAATGCCACTATCAGAAATTTCTGCTTGAAAAAAATAGCCTGCGGTCACAGACCAGAAACTGCTGCGCTGCCCACATACTTCTGTTTATTACATATCCCAGCTCATAGGGTACTTCACAACTCAGTTCAGGTGGCTTCAGAAATTTGTCAGTAAACAATGATTTATTTAATTTTATGTAAACAGAAAGTCAAGTCAGTCTTAGCAAAAACAGCCACGGTAATTTACAAAAACAAAATCCTCCTTTTTTTTCTTCCCTACTATCTGAAGACAAGACAACCTATTTGGTTTTATCATATAACAAATACACATATGCATTTGGCAGAATTAATGTAAGAAAATGAGTACAAACTTCAATTCTGAACTTCCTTTGCAAGCTATGATGTGATGGAAACTACAGCAATGATAGCAGGATAGCACAGGATAACAAAGTCTAAGCTGCAGCAAACAAGAATAAGTCCAAACAGAGAGACCATGGACAGAGAAAAGAAGGAAGAAGGTTTAGCTTAGCTTACCTTTAAAAGGCCTCACATGTACAGGGATCTCCAACAAGATACTGTCAACTCCACTGCCGACCCTTAAATGAGGTCTGGGAAGGGGTGGATCCTGGCTCCACCTCTTACAGTCACTTAGGTACACTGCATGCAGCTGGGCTCCCCTGAGCTGGTCCTGCCTTCCCACCAGGTGCTCAATCACTGGTTCAGGCCATGACTCAGCATTTCTGCTACACAAGCACAAAGAAAATTCAAACAGTAAAGGAAACACGTATCTGATGCTAGGGGTGGAGAAGATGGAGGAAGCCAGATGTTCACATTTCTTAAATTGTTGTCTCATGAAACTGCTAGAGTTTTGCATTTAGTACCGCTGGTTTCTTCGTGTCTCTATTTCCCATTTTTTTTTTTTTTAATGTAGAACTCTGTCACAGCTGAGGAAGTCAGAGTCCCAAAATATGATCTTCCACTACTATTTCACTGCGTGCTTTGTAAGCCCTTTACTATCTGAGCCTGGGGAAAACATGAAGATTATAAACACCTTGGGAAAAAGTGTGTTAAACTAGTATATTTTCTTCAGCTTGGTATCCACTAAGTTATTTTTTGTAGTTCACATGAGTTTTTGTGGTTTTTTTTTAATATATGTTGGGATAAACGTTCTTCCTAGTAATGACAAAGCTGAATTATTGTGCCCTGTATTTCAAAATTGTTACTGGAGACTTATATTCTTACTTTGATATTTTGGGGTTGAAAACTTAGATCTCAATCTCATTTTCAGCCAAGATGCCAAATCTTACCACTCTCATTAAACAACAACAACAAAAAACAGATCTCGTGTAGCATAGGAGCTACATGGCGTTCCCCTTTGAGTTATGGTAACAAAAGAGTTGGATTTATGTGTGCAGTATTATAAGCTATTCATACATAAAGACAGGAAAGTAGACAAAGCTTTTGCTTTTATTATAAATTTTGATGAGGCTTAGTTGTCTACCTACTTTGCAGATGGAGGTCTGAAAATACAATGAGTTATAAGTGGTTTGGGAGCCCAAAGATCTTGGCCTTATACATCTAAATTTTGCTCAAGCCTCACTCTAAAAAACAATCAATCAACCAAGGAAACAAAACTTGAAGAGTAACATAATTACTTTTGATGTTGTCAACAAAAGTAAATAGCTGCTCCTTTTTTTTTTTTTCATAGATTCATTTATCATGCTTGATCTTAATATATATATGTATTTTCCAAATATAACAGCATTAGCTCTTCTAACTAGCTTCAGAAATTCAACAGAATCCCATGGAGATTCTTAGCATCTGCAATTTCAATGTTTTTGTAATTTGTAGACACGTATTTATCAGTTGTCAATAACAAAAAGCAAGATGGTATCTCTGTCCTGAAGACTTTGCAAAAGATATCTCTTCTGCTGGAAAACACAGCTTTATCTATGCACATAAGAAATTATGTATGACTCAAGCTCTAGATTAAAGTAATTATGACTAACATTCTTTTCAAATATCAGTGCAAAATGGAAAACACTGGAGGAAGCTGTGTGCTTGGAAGAGGAATAATTCTGAAATGGCCAATCTGAAATAACATATTTTGAGACAAGCAGTTGAATGAAAGATGTTTTTCAAAGGAGATATTGTGAAGAGCAAACCAGCACTGATTTAATTCAGGAAAAGAGCTGTAATACAAAAATATTAAAGTCATGTTTCCCTTTCCCTCCTCAAACGTTCATGGTACTTCTTTGTGTCTCAAGAATAAAAGAAAGAGAGAAAAGATAATGGTTACAGGGATGCCCACCAATTTATTGAACTTAAAAATGCGTAACATTGGAGATCACTTATCACTGTCATTTTGTCTTTCTTAGGGCTTACTACCTGACCTTACCATAAAACATTCTTCCTATACTGTTTGCTACTCTGACTGACTTTTTAAAAGAATCCTACTTCAAGCTGTTTTCCCATCAGAATGTCTGAAGTTATTTTTTCCTGCCTAAGCATTCCTTGTATTATTTAGAGAGAGTTTAATTTCCCTTATGAGGGAAAATTAACTGTTCAAAGAAGATGAATAATTTTTTGTCATGTTTTTAGGCCTGATTTAAAGCTTAAGTCCTTCCAAAACACTCACATTAAGTTCTACAAGAATATGCTTTTCTTACTCTTTATTGTTCTCTTGTTTTTAATATTATTCAGTATACATAGGTCTGAGTAACACGTAATTTTGAAAGGTCTATAATTTGCTCTCTGTAAAGAGCATTATACCTCTGTAGAGGTATATTCCTGTTTGGAGTTTAACAAAGGTACGTGATTCATGGGGAGTATTATTTCTGGAGCAGAAAACTCTTGCTCATTAATGTTTTATTCCACTCCTACCAGTACCTGAAGCCTGTGACTAGCATATAACGTTCGTAATTTGGCCTTCCAATACTTAAAGAGAATCTGTCAGCAGGAGGGAAATCAACTATTTACATGTATAGATAGAGAGAGGACAAAGGGGAACAGTCTTAAATGAAAAGAGGAGATATTTGGATTTGATGTTGGAGAAATTTTTCACTGAGGGAGTGCTGAGGTCCCATCCCTGGAGATGCTCAAGGACAGGTTGGATGGGGCGCTGGGCAGCCTGTCCCGGTGGGTGGCAGCCCTGCGCACAGCACAGGGTTGAGACTAGGTGGGCTTTGTGGTCCCTTCCAACCCAAACTGTTCTGTGATTTCTTTTTCCCTCATCCCCTTGGTTGCAGGAAAAGACTTGCTTCAGAGCTGAAGCTGTCAGGGGTCTCACAGGTGACTGGCTCTTTCTGATATGTGACATTGCTGTCCCACAGATGGGTTCTTCCATCCATTTTGCAGTGAGCTAGCTTCACATACAGAGTTATTTAATTTTGCCCACGATGGGATGCTAGCTTATAGTTCCACAAAGCTAGCACGCCTTTACATATCCACAGCGTGATACTGATGTCAGTTTGCACCCACACATTCACGTTCACAAGCAAAATCACTGTCATCGTTTCCCATTGGTTCTACGTACCCAAACATGCTCCCTGCCGGCGCGCTGGGGTATTGTCATTTATCCTTCCATTCCATGTGACACCGAGAGCCCGGCCCGGCCGGGATGGGAAGGAGAGGGGGAGGGAGAGCAGTTTCACTGAACACCGCGTGAGTCTGTAGAAAAGCCGACACTTGCTTCATTGGGGTTTCTGGCGGATCTCGGGTTTGTAGCTGATAGCATCCCCGAGGGAAGCATGTGTGCAGCCAAAGCTGTTCTCGCACAGGCAGAGCGGGAGCTGAAGCCGTCCTGCCAATGAGTGTTTGACAGCAGCTGGGCTGCTGTGTTACCTCAGCAAGTGCTTCTAGGGCTTGTTCCTGCTTTTGGGTAATTAAAAGAACCTCTGAATGCCCAGAAGGCAGCTGTTGAAATACCGTGCCTTCCTTAAAAATGTGATTTTGTTCATCCGTGAGAGAGTCACAGAGTCAGCTACTCCTGCATTCCTCAAAGCCAGGATAGCTTTCAGGAGCAGATGAGAGAACCGCACGGCCTTCCTGTGGGTGCAGCACAGACACAGAAGAAAGCAAGGATTGCAATGCAGGTGATGAAGCACGAAAAGGAAGCTGGTGCTCCTTCTAATGAGCTGGGCTCAGCAGCCACAGTCACTGAGCAGAAAGAGCAACCTGCAGAGGAAATGAGAGAAGAAACTCTATACAGAAGTATTGGGGGACCTGAGGGGAAAAATAGAATTAAATCACTTGCGACACATGATGATCCTAGAGATTGTGAAATATATTTGTCTGTGTCTGATAATCCTTCAGCAATGGAGACACCTGTGGACAGGTAAGGATTTATTTTTTTCATAGAGAAACTTTTTCTTTTGGAAAGAGGTGCTTTCAATATGTATAAACTATGCTAGAAGTCACTCTTGTTGTTGGGTACCAAGTTCTTATTTTATCACAGTGTTTTCAAGGTATATATTCTTCAAGGTAGATATTCTTGAAATTCTTCACAAATCCTGATGTATCTTAGTTTCTGGTGTGAAATAAGATCAGGTGTGGAAATTAAGATTTGTCCAATGCCCCAGTAATTAGGGTAAGGACTTGGGATATGCTTCTCTGAAACATTTCAGCAGGCTGTATTCTCTTATGGGGAACTGTGTTTAGTATTTACCACGTTGTTTCTCTCTTTAATTCATACTTTAGTATTGTTAGAAATTGAATCTCAAGCATCTGCTTGAAACTTGAGTAACTACTAAACTGTGGTTTCCTACGACTTCACTACAGATGACAGTTTCCTTGTATTAGCCTGTCATTGACTTTATATTAAACGTTTTTGGTCAAGTGCTGGACTGGGCTGCCCAGGGAGGTTGTGGGGTCACCATCCCTGGAGTTCAAGAAATGGTTAGATGTTGTACTGAGGGACACGGTTTAGTGGGAATACTGGTGGTAGATGGATGATTGGACTGGATGATCTTGGAAGTCTCTTTCAACCTTGGTGATTTTATGATTCTATGATTTTTCTTGTTCTCAAGGGAAATATATGCAAATGGGTTAGCAATGTTACTTCTTATTTCTTCTTAAGAAAGCAGATTTGGATGTAGATGAGTGTAATTTAATTACCACCTGGCTGCACAGAACCCTGCCTTGCAGTTTCCGTAACTGCTTGTCCTCTTTCAGTCATTTGAGATGAGTGAGATCACTGGTTGTTGCTCAACACCAGTAGAATATAGACTTAAAGCTTTGGTGAGTAACGTGTTTTTAGTTGTGTGCACAGATATAGTATTTATGTATATATGACAGAGCGTTGTGGCTTTTATCTTTCACAAATCTGTCCTTTCAAAATTACAAAGAGACTTTAGTGCTCTGTAGACCCCATACTGCTGGCAGAAGTCCAGGCAGCTTTATTACTAACATGGGTGTCATAGTGAAGTGTTTAATGAAAATGTGTAAGATGGAAATCAAATCAAACAGCTGAAAAGATTAATGACAATTATTTGTACTGTTCCATAATGTGCAGTGTAGTGAGGAGGACATTTGTTGTGAAGCAGAAGAGAGAGAAGATGCTACACACTTGCAAGACAAGCTCTTCAGGTATGTTTGAACTTTGTGGTATTTCAAAAACGGTATTACAATTAATTGTATATTTTTGTTTGTTTGCCATTTTTGAAGCATGTAGTTCCTTCCCCACCAATAGCTCTGTAGCAGCTCTGTTGTTGTACAGCCAGTCTCTTTTGGCACCAAAGTGACTTTAATGTGATAGCATGTGTTTAGAAGTGCAAGTTAAAATGTTTTTTTTCTATGCTGTTGTATGTTCTGTTTCCTGTTTTTTGTCAGTGTAATTTGCAAATTCTATATTGACAGAATATAAATTAAGTGTTGCGCCTGAAATGGATATCCTGGAGTATTGTGAAAAAGAATGGAGAGGAAATACACCAGTAGCAAAAAGGATAAGAAAGGTATATTTTCTACTTTCTGACTTCACTGGGCTTTTTATTTCTGTGTTTCATAAGAGGCTTTCTACACAAAAGATCTTTAAAACAGGAAAGTAATAGCAATATTTTTCAGTGTCGTGTCTTCAAAGTGGCTGGTAGCTGCATGATAGTTTTGCCCATACTTATTAAGAACGTATGTTCAGTAAGGCTACTTGTGACAGGCTAGGATTTTTGTTTATTGCTCTTCTTTGTGACTGTTTTCAATTTAAATTCGATTTATTTCCATAAAATAGTAGCCTTAAGGGCTATTGAAATGGCAGACCAGGTGGCCAAACTTTTATTTTTTTTGCTTTTGTTTTTTAGAAGGAAGTTAACTGAAGTAGGTGAATCACTTGATTTTTAAGATGGAGAGCTTTGTTGGATAGGATCAGTTTTGTTTTGCTTTTAATTTTTTTTTCCTGATACTTATTTTCTGTACGTTTTTTGACAAGTTTTCTTATATTAATCTTGAGTGATAGCAGTAGAAAGTGAAGTAGAGATTGGTTTGGGTGTTCTTTATTTTAAATTGTGTTGGAGAAAAAAAATAGTGGTATGCACAAACATCTTGTTAGACGAGCTGAATAAACATACTAAGCTTCAGAAGCTCAATTTCAGCATTGCTTCTTCTGTTACAAGTGTTTGTATGGGAACAGCAAAGAGGGGACAAATGTGATGAGACATCAGAAACTTCTGTTTAAATGCAAAATTTCCCCTGAGACATAAATAAGCTGCATGTGACAAGTATTGGGTAAATGGCATAAACTATTGCTAGAACTTCTTGTTGTAATCATGCTGTACTTTTAGGTGTGTTTGCGTTTTGTTTCAAACCTAAGTGTGCTGGCTACCTACATTCCAAAGATATTTCTGTTGTGTAGTCAGACAGTCACAGACAGTTACCTACTTCAGTATCATTGGTTTCTTGTTTGTTACTTAGCAGAACTACGGAAGTTTTGTTTTTGTAAGGCAAAATTCATGACATAAAGTCATACGTACTTCCAAATCATTTGATCAAACCTTTCTTTGTTTTTGAGAGAGCTTTATCATTAGATACTGATGTTCCAATTCCTTTATGATACTGGTGCCTTGAAACATCTCAATCCTTTGAAATGATTTATTAATGCTTCTGTGTTATTTGGATTTTTTATTTTCCTAGGGATATGAAGCAGTTGCACAGAAGTTTGCATCCATAAGGCAAGTACGAGGTGATAACTACTGTGCTCTCAGAGCGACTCTGTTCCAGGCACTAAGTCAAGCTACTCAGTTACCGCGCTGGATGCAGAGTGAGGATTTTACTGCGGTATGTGTCAAGTAGGTCTTCTGACAGTAGACATTGTCTCTAGCCTATTGGGTGATTTTGTGGTCTCACTTCTCTGTTACATGCTCACACATCAGTACCTCTTGAATTGAGAAGCAGTAGTGTTCTGTTGCATTGTAGGTTTACAGTGATGGCTCCAACTTGGAATTGAGTCCACATCTCTGTAGTTCCTAGTTTATAATGTGTTCTTGTACTGACTGTAACATTGCCAGTAGAGAGAACATAGTGCTAATTCGGAGTCCTTGTAAAATGAAAACTGGTTGGTCATGGCTGACAGTACATATGCTGCTCTAGTCAAATGGTTTGCTTAATATGAAGCACAAACTACTGCACAAGTTCTAATGGCAAAATGAATTAATAAATGAGAGCCCAGAACTGCACATACAATTGGTGGTGTGTCCTTCAAGAGGAATGTGAAAGCTCTTAAGTGAGCAGACATAGCTGTAGCATGGAAGCAGTAGAAAACCTGAAGCATGTGAGCGGGTCTTATACTAGAGTGTCATCTGTTGCATCAACTGATCTTCAGGTTGTATTCTTCTTTCTAAGAAACTTTGTCCCCTAGTTCAGGGAGTTATCTGGAAAGAAAACACAATTTTTGTGTTCTGGGCTAAGTAGTTAGTGCTTCACCAAGAAATGTGTTTGGTCTGGTGGATATGGTGTCTTTCATTGCTGCTTCTGTTGGTTCCAGGAAACTTTCAGACACAGTCACTGCTGTCTGCTGCTGGACTTTAAAAACAAGTCTTGAGTAATTTAAACTTCTTTTTCTCTTGCTTTATATCAGGGGATAGTAGTAGACCAGTGCTCTGACTGTGAGATGGCAAACCTCTGTGTTCAGAGAGGCTGTGGATGCCCCATTCCTGGATGCATTCAAGGCCAGGCTGGATGTGGCTCTGGCAGCCTAGTCTGGTGGTTGGTGACCCTGCACACAGCAGGGGGTTGAAACTAGATGATCTTTGAAGTCCTTTTCAACCTAGGCCATTTTATGATTCTATGATAGGGTGATACGATTCTATGAAATATTACCCAGCCAGGTGTGTTTCAGTTATGGTCATAGTATGACATGTTCAGAAAAACACAAGGAATCATGTTAAGACGATGAACAATAAAAATATAATAATAATAACGTGCAGTTCTTTCTTTCAGGATTTCTTAATTCAGCTGACTTTTCTTCCTCTGTTAACTTCCAGCTTCCTGAGAACTTGTTAAGCAAATATGACTGGATCAAGCAGTGGCAGCTAAAACAGAGACCAAGGAGAAAGATGGGAGAAATAAGTGATGAAATAAAAGAATATTTATTGCTACTAAAGAAGAAGGTTGGAAAAGTATTTGTTTGGTTTTGGTCTTTGTCAAATGGGAAAAGTGACAAATAATTTTGAGTAGGGATGCTGTCACTAGTGAAGCAAAACATTTACCTATGTATACTGCAAAATATCAAAGACAGACTGGTCTTCACCGCTTGCTTTGGCCCAATGCTGGAATTAACATATATGCACCCGTGCAGAAGATTGTTAAAGATTCTAGGAAGAAATCAGTGTAATAGAGTAACATTTTTCTTCTGTTATTTTTTGTTTGTATGAAGAAGTGATGTATATTACCATTAAGTCTTGTTGCTGCTTTGAACAGCTCATGGAAAGAAAAAAACCCGCAGAATAATGCTGAAGTAATTTCAAAGGAGTAGTTTTTGTTTGTTTTTGTGCCTTAACCTAGAATGAAAACAGGGCATAACAGTTTTCCAGAGAATTACACATCTACTTTGCTGTATTCCCCCTTCCCTTGCTCCTGAGAAACTGCAATCAGAGTTTATGTCTATGCCTGTCTATGCCTACCCCCAGCTACCAAAACAACATGGCCAAATAAGCACAATACAGACAGACATTCTAAATAAATGAAATATAAAGAATGTGAAGGTTGTGGATGCCCCATCCCTGGAGGTGTTCAAGGCCAGTTGGATGGGAGACTGGGCAGACTGGTCTAGTATTATTTATGGAGGTTGGTAGCCCTGCCTGCAGGAGGTTGGAGCTTGATGATCCTTGAGGTCCCTTCCAACCCAAGCCGTTCTATGATTCTATGAAGGACACAGGAAACAAAGCCCGTTACCTTTCTCCTATGACAGCGTGTTTTGTCACCTTGTAAGTATTTCCAGCATCCCCCTATTTTGCTTTTGTTGAGGACCAGCTAAAGCAAAATCAGACTAACCCAGCATGACCTTGGCAGAGCAACAGCTATGGGTATACTGTGGTGTTTCTAATAATGTCAAAGCCTTTCCCAAGTTAAATTCAGAGTACCTGTGCTGAACATCTGACAGTTCATGAGTTTTGCAACTCCTGCACACTGATGGCTATTGATATGTGTTGTACATTGTTTTTGTTTAACAGTGGAAGTGTGTAAGTGACATCAAATGTTCTGCTGAGAAACAAGAAGCTTGTGATGAACTGTTTAAAAATGAAGAGGAGGAGTACAGTCTGTATGAAGCTCTGAAATTCTTGATGCTTAACACTGCCATTCAGTTATACAATGATGAGAAAAATGGAAGGAGAGTTCCCATCTTCTCGTGGCTACTGTTTGCTCGTGATACCTCTAGCAACCCTTGTCAGTTAATGCATAACCACCTGAATCAAATAGGTCACAGTGGAGGCCTTGAGCAGGTAAGGAGAGATTGTTCCTACAGCACTTGGGTTTTCTTTGCTTGGAGTTCTCAGTTTCAAGGGGCTTAAGAAATCATCCAGCTTTTGTTAGTCTGTCAGAACTTAATGTAGCCCGGTCTTTCATTGGGAAAAATTATAGTAGAACTGCTTGTACTAAAAATCTTCCTTATAAACACTAATTTTGTGTGGCGGATAACATTTGGGTACCATTCTTTGGAAATAAGGTATTCTTTGGATAGTAGAAATTGTCCTAGTGTTAACAGTTAAGACACTATAATAATATGATAAATTCTACCACTCAGAGAGATGAGGTGATTCTGTGTAGTCCATGTACTTGCTGAATTCTGACAATGATTGTCTTGTATGTTGTAGAAACTTACATAAAAGATCCCAAACAAAACCTAGCAGGTTGAGATGAATAGTTCTAAAGACTGTAGGTAACATCAGTTTAAAAAATTGATACGGTAGTGCAGTTAAACTCAGTAGTTTAAAGACATTAAAAGCACAGAAGTATTATGTTTGGTTCATGTTTATTGGCTAGTAACTAGCATAGATGAGACAGACTACTGTTAAATTAGCTGATTTGTTGTAAAGGTGAAGCTGCAGTGTTTTTTCCTAGCAGTGACCGTTCTTCTGACAAGTTTGGTCAATAAATGATGTTACATATTTTCATACTGACTAAACTTATTTCTTTTGGTGATGCTTGCTGTAAATTGCTATTTAGAACATGCTTGTCACTGTAGTAGACAAAATGAAGAAACTGGAAAAATCTTCTCAAGTCCATTTGATATGTACAGGCTTTGTAAGGGCTTTCTGTCTGCAGCTGATTGGTTAGAAGGTCAGAGTACTCACAGAAAGAGGAAGGATCACTGCCTGAAACTGCTCTTTGTCCGGTTTGGTGACTTAATGGGATGAACGTTGATATGAAAGTACATCTTTCCTACCTGCTTGTGGCAGTAGGAAAGTGAGGTTCTCTGAACAGACCACCATTTCCTAAGGAGCAGTATCTTACTATGCCATTTCTGCAACCAAAGAGCATGGCATCTTCGAGCTATTTATGCAGCAAGTCATGGATGGTTTTAAGCATCAAGGTACTGCATGTATATACATTCACATTTTATCAGTCATGTTTTTTTATTAAAAGTAACATCCAATTGGTATTTCTATAAGAAATACCTTGTAGAAGGCACATTAAATTTTACAAGTTCTATTTCTCCTTTGTTCCAATATAGGTGGAAATGTTTCTCCTTGCTTATGCTCTGCAGTACACCATCCAGGTGTATCGACTGTATAAGTGTAGTACTGATGAATTCATCACATTTTATCCCAATGATCCTGATGAAGACTGGCCTGTGGTGACTCTCGTAACTGAAGATGACAGACATTATAACATTCTGGTCAGAATGTGCCAAGAAACAATGCTATAAAGGGGATTTTGAACAGACACACCTGTGCTTATGGAGGCTTCCAGTGCTATTTTGAAACAGCACGATGATGAAACGGGTGTTATTAACCTTGCAACAACTTGAAATTCTTGTTTTAGAAGTTTGCATCTGGACTAAATTATCAAACAGGTTCTGTCTCAAGCATAATTCAAAAGTTTTGCAACTGTGGCTTCTGTTACTGATGTAAAATAACAAGTGGGAACATTGTCAATCTTTTTCTTTTAAGAGCTTGCTCTGAAATTCAAAAACTATAGATACCATTCTTTTAAGAAGTGATGATCTTCTGTAAGATGTGAGCTGTCTTGTGCCCTCTAAAATAATGAGATACTGATGAATTCAAATTTCTAGAAAAGTGTCCTAACAGATCTTTGTCTGCCTGCACACAAGCAATTTGTGTAAATCAAGGTCTGAGTAATTTAATGTCTACCTTGTTTCAATGGTGCGAGAGAGGTACTTAAAAGTTTTCTATTGCTCTAGACCTGAGTGTCCAATTTAGAAGCCAGGCATCCGTTACACTGAAAGTTAAGAGTTCTTCCCCTTCTGACCTCTGGAAAAGATTATGACAAAAGGCATTGGCAGTAAAGGAGTACAAATCTCATTTGTTAGCAAGTCACAAATTCAAAACCTGCACAAAATCAACTTCAGTTGCAGTAGCTGATAAGAGATAACCACGTGCACGCAAACTCCATGTCTGTTAACATTACTGTTTCTGTAACGTTAAGCTTTGCCAGTAACTATTGTGGAGAACACAGCACAAGAAGATGACAGTAAATTTATGGTGGGACTCCTCTGCTCTTGGGGGGAGCGTATAGGTGGCACTGTGTTTCTGCTTAGGAATATTCAAAGTTGTTTAAACAGAAAAACTAAAGGGGGCAGTGCTGGCATACCTAAACACAACCGAAGAAAGCCTTCACCTCAGTGGAAGTATGACCTACAGATGATTTCTCCAAACAAGAGTGGAGAAAATTTCCATATATTTGGAGCTGTGTAATACTGAAGGCTTTTTAAGGGCTAGGTTTAAAGAGTTAATTAATACCTATCTTCCATCCGACCCGGTGAAAGCATACAGCAGAATTTCTTCATACGAAGGAAAACAGAGGCCCAGATGATCTTGGAACTTGCTGGGCTTTGCACTGTTACATGTGGTAATGGTTGGTTGGCTGTGGATAGAGCTTAGAGAAGTGGAGCAGCGAGCAGGGTGGAGTATTGGGGCTTGGTGCAGCTCTGAGAAGCTGGTGCTGAAACCAGCCCCACGGTGCCTGTGGGAGCTCACCCAGAGCTGGGCTGCCTGGGGAAATGCAGGTGTGTTCAGTTCAGGAGCATAACGCATGCAGATCGTTGAGTCAACACAGACAAAATCCAGGCCAAGTTTGTTTCTGCGGGACAGCAACGGCCCTACCACACATTTGGGAGAGAAGATGTAACTCATTTTGAACTGGGATGGTAATACAGTAAAACATCCCCATGTAGTTGTTAAGGGAGGTGGGGAGAGGGAGCTCTTGCATTGCATATCAGGTGCATAGCTCTCATCCCTAATACTCGGGTCAGTTGTGCATCCTGTTGTCATAAGGCCGTGACTGGCCTTGGTTCCACCAGTATTTTAGTTGGCAGGAAAGGACTGAAAATGTTTTAAGATGGCCAAGTGTTCTTTAAGAATGCTCCCTTTTTTGGTAATGGTGGAAACCCATGGTGAGCACATTATGGAAGCTTTCCACTAGATGAATCATTGTACTGTGGCATCGACTAATATGCTTTAAATCAGACAGACACAAAGGTTTGAGGAGACACAAATTTGTTGAGGAGAATCAGAATCTGAGAAATGAAGAGGAAACTTAATTAATTCCAGCGAACTGAAAGTGGAGCACAGCTTCTTGGAGGAATGTGTCCATTTCTGAATCGGAGCTGATGAGGTGCCCTTATCCTGACTTCTCTTCAAGATGATGGGATGCAAAAAAACAAACAACAACCAAAAACCAAGAAACCCACCAACAACCAGAACAAAAACAACAAAAACTCAACCATGAAGAGGGAGTTACAATTACACACACACACAAAAAAATCAGTAATCTTGTTACTTATTTTCAAATTCCTGTATCAAGATAGAAAACACAGCTGCATTTTTTTCTCCACTTGCAGAACTATATTTAACCAATGTCTCAAAATGAAGACAGTTATTTGCCACAAATTTAAGACAGTTCAAGGCATGTTGGATGAAGCCCTAGGCAGCCTGATCCAGTGGGTAGCAGCCCTGCAGGGAGTTGAAGCTGGGTGGGTGAAATGCTGCACCATGATGAAAACTAGAGTGATAGTAGCAGGGGGGCAAAGTCTTCGCCTGCAGCAAATGAGGACAAGCCCAAACACAGACAGTTGTGGATGCAAAAACAAAGGAGGGGGAGGGGGAAAAAAAAAAAAAATGCTGCTTACCTTCAAAAGACCTCAGGTACACAGAGATCTCTAGCAAGATACCCCTGCCTCTACTACCAACCCCTAAATGAGGTCTGGGAAGAAGTGGATTCTGGCTCCACCCGTTCACTCAGGTACATTGCATGCAGCTGAGCTCCCCTGGGTTGACCCCACCTTCCCACCAGGTGCTCAACCACCGGTTCAGGCCATGACTTAGCATTTTTCCACTACAGTGGGCTTTAAGGTTCCTTCCAACTCAAACCATTCTGTAATTGTTTTGGGGGTAGTTTACTTTCCTAACACAAAGATGAGGCTAAACAAGGTTCAAGAATGATGTAGGTGGAGAAATAGTGAGGTTGGGATCTCAGATTGTTCAACAACAGATCAAATCACTTTTAGAACGTGTAAATCTAATAATTTCTACCCACATTAAGGGCTGCGCAGTCCATATTTTATTTTTGCTGACCTTATTGCTGAATACAAAAACGGTCCTGGCCATCTGCACCAGACCCTTTGGTTTGATATCTGAAGTCCTAATTTGCCACAGGGACATGATTAAGGTCCCCTCAGCAATGAAAACCGGAGTGTTGACCATGGTGTCTGCAGGCCATGTAGCTATTACCAGGGGGCCTAAATATCCCCAACCTCCAGTAATGTCCCCCAAGGTGCAAGTAGGCCACACCACTTCAGTCCCACTATTTGGATTCTAAGCAGGGAGGCCCATTTGGCCTTTCTTTGTGAGTCAATACAAAAGCCCTAGCAGCTGCACTAAGTGACGTATAAAGGAACGTCAGTATCCCAGTATAACCCAAAATTCTTGCTGCTGCCTTGGTGTGCATCGTAGGGACCGGGAACTCCTGAACCTTGTCTATTATTGCACTGTGTAGTACTTTGGTCTTTCCCAACCAAACTACCCAGGGATTTCACAGGAAAGCCTGGTCCTTGCACCTTTTTTGGATTTATAGTCCACCCTTTCTCTTGCAAATGAGTTAGTGAGTCTACTGCCTTTCCTAATGCCCCCAGTGAGTCAGATGTCAACATGAAATTATCAATATAATGGTACAGTTTGATGTTATTAAGATCATTTTGGTCTGCTAGGTCACCTGCCACTAAGCTATGGAAATACGTTGGTGAATGTACATAAGCCTGGAAACTGAAAGGTCCACTGCCTGCCTCCTCGTGTAAATGCAAACTGACCCTGCAATTCTTCATGAATGGGAATACTGAACAATACCTTTGCCAAGTCTAGGACACGGTGGTAGGTTTGTATCTCCCTACTCAATGTGTCCATCAGGGAAGCAATATTGGATACACTACATGAATGGGCAGTGTGATCTTATTTAGTTCTCTGTAATCCACTGTCATTCTCCACGTGCCGTCTGACTTCAGCCATAGATATTTTATAAAGATTGGGGTGTGCTAAGAAAAAGAAAAATGAAAATGATTTATGACTGCCTACATTGTTCCTAAATTACAGAAATTAAATATATATATATATACATACTTCTAGCTAAAAGGAATGTGTTAACTGTAAAACACTTCTTGAGACTTAAGAATGACTTAAGACTTACTTTTTTTTTTTTTTTTAAAGTATTGCACAACATTCTGGGTTTTGCTTTTCTGCAGCAGATCTGGGTGTTTGGTTCTGGGGCAGTTGTGCAGAGCTGAGAGTATCCACTTGGGTGACAGCCCACTCTGTGACACTTCAGTGTCGTGTCCACTTTGTAACCTTTTCTGCCTCCAGCTGGCAAAGTTAGTTTTCTGTGTCCGGGTGTAATGAACAACAAGGGAAGACTTGCATCTTGTAAGAGCGTGGTCCTTTCAGCAAGTCAGTAGGCAGGACTTAATTGCAGCTTCTGTTCTCCCACCTGAGCCTGTCTTCTGTATTTATACTGTTGGAGAGGAGAGGGGGGCAGAACTAATAAGGAAGGGCTCTTCTCTGGGACTGTTGTTGATTTGCTTAGGTAATAGTGCTGGAAAGAAAGGGGAAAGGGAATCATTAAAACAATGAGGGCAAGAAAACACTTCAGGCATCTGACAGTTAATTTCCCCTGCATTGGGTAGCACTTGCACAATGGCAGGCTGTAGTCAGATTGTTTCTTGCTTTTTGTCTCAGGTTCTGGTCTTCTCCCCAGCCCAGAGAACACCCAAGTGGAGCAGCAACACTTGGCCTCCTGCATACCCTCATATAATGCCACAGGAGGTGCTGGCTTGGTGCTTTTAATCTGTCAGGTGCTTCCATTATGTTTGCTTGATTCACTCCCCTCACCCTCACTAAGGCTTTTGTCTCATCAAATCATGCTGAAATAAATAATAAAAAAAAAATTACCACCACCACAAAAACAAACAAACAAACAAAAAAAACCCACAACAAAACAACAACAACCAAAAAAAACAAAACAACAACACCTTTTTAAACTAACCAAAACACCCAGTGCTTTTCCAAAAAGTAGTAGGTAATGGGAAACATTATTTTAGAAAGAAAAGGCTGGTGAACTTTGAGCAATGCTTAGGACTCTTTAAAGGAAAGCTTTGACAACTTCTTAAATCAGTCAGATGGTCAGGCAGCCAAATGAAGTGTCCAGGTATTCCTAAATCCCTCAGTCACCACCATCCCATCCCATACATGCTTTATCCCAGCCAACCTGTCTGCCTTTGCTGGAAGATGGAAAATAGCAACAGAGGTCTGTGCTCATGGGAAGTTCAAAGGGAAGAATGGTGCAAGATTTCTTGTGAAGAACCATGATATAAGAGCTAAGAGTGCTGTTGTGAAGGCAGCTCTCTTGTGTGGAAGGGACTATCTTGTCATCAGTGCCTTGCCACAGAAACATCAGGCTCTCCAAAGAAACACTGCATGGATGATGTGTGAATGATGGTGGTAATTGGGTGTGGCATAGCGTCGTCTGCTTTGGTTGTAAAAGGATACAGCAAGCAGGTGGAGAATGTTCTGTGTTGGTATTGTGCCTGCCTGCAATTCTGGACCCGTGCTTGAGGACCCTTGTCTGAGGTCTCTTTGTGCCTTCTGAGGAAATAACCTGGATTAAACCCGGATTCAGTTCACTGAGGGAATGGCAAGTTGTCCTTGTTACCAGTGAAGGAGCAGTCAGAATGCAATGAGGAACAACCTCTCTGCAGGCAGTGAGGAGGCTCTGCTGATAGGAGAGGAGACTTCCAAGACTGCAAGCAAAGGTGAATCAATAGTGTTATTTGCCCTCTATTCTATTTTTTACTTCTCACATGCTTACAGCCTGACTTCTTGCTAAGGGAGAGAGAAATAAAGCTTATATTGTCTGAAAAAAAGTCAGACTTGCTGCATGTGACTGCCTGTTTCTTCACTTTCTGCTGAAACCCACCATGCAGCAGTGATCCCAGGACTTGTTTTGCAGCTGGGTTCCAGCCCTCCAGCAGTGGGTGCTGCCTACCAGCCCTGCGCTGAGCAGAGAATGCAGCAGGCCTCCTCAGGGCTTGCGGCTGTGGCCATATGCCTGGGGCTGCTGAGTCCCTGCCTGAGGAAACTGAGAATGCGCTACCTTCCTTCTCCCTGTTGAGGGGAAGGAACATCAACCCAGGTTAAACCAGAAGCCCCAAACCCACGAGTTCACTGTAGAAAAGAGGCCAATAGAAACGGCTCCAACACCTGTGTCCTACTGCTGCACAGAGTGCAAAAGCAACCTCTTTTTCCGTGCCCTATCCCAGCCCACCTGTTTAATGGCGCAGATTTTTTCTAGCACAGCCTCCTGCCAGGCCAGTGATCTCCACAGGGATAGCTGGGCAAGGTCAGGCCGTGCCCTCTGCAAGCGGCCATGGGGAGGCTGTGCTGGGTGCCAACAGCTAATGAGTGCCTCAGGGAGTTATCTCTTGCTGATTTAAAGGGCCTAATTATATTTATGGCCATGTTCTGCATTCTTGGCCTTGGGCAGGAACCAGCTATGAGGTGACCAGGAATGAGCAGATCCTGCTTCAGGGACAGGGACAGCTGTCAGTGGCTGAAGAGAAGGAAGGGGCAGCCACAGCGTCCCCAGCCAATGCAGGAGTCTCTGAGGGCTCTCTGGGCAAATCATGGTGGCTGCCCCCAGTGACTCCATAGAACAGAACAAACTGTAAGGAGAGCTGCTGCCCTGCCTAAAGCTGAAAATAGAAAGCGACATCTGATCTGGCCTCAATAAGAGGACAACAGAGACAGCAGAGTCCATGAAGCTGGTCACAGGTGTGAGCAACACCCCACAGACCTTTGTTAAGCCTTAAATACAGCAGCTGCTGTCACATCAGGAGGGCTACTCAGACCTTTGGCCTCCTTGCTGCAGTGGGTGGTGCAGATTTGGTTGCTCTGGAGTGCCCAAGGGACCGAAATATTGTTCAAACACTAAACATTTTTGGTGAAGGAATGTTTTCACAGCTTTCTGAGAGTGCCTTTGGGGCCTTGCCAGATGGGTGGATGAAGGATCTTCTCATGACTTTTGAGTTTATTCATGATGAGAAGAATGCTCTACTTCAAGTAATAAGTATCTTTTTTAAGAGGAATAATGAAAATTTTAGGGTTAGTGTGGAAGAAGTACTCTGAACATAGCTAGCAACTTATGAAGGGTTCATGGAAATAAAAAGTGCCTGTCCTGCATCATTTTATGTATACCTTTGGATTTCATTAGCTTCAAGTTGTCCTAGTTTCAGCTGGGAGAGACTTTATTTTCTTTATAGTGTCTGGTATGATGTTATGTTTTGGCATTAGGAGAAAAACAATGTTGATAACACACTGATGATTTAGCTGTTGCTGAGCAGTGCTGTACAGAGCCAAGGACATTTTGGTTTTCAGCTCCTCATGCTGTCCTGCCAGTGAGAGGGGCTGGGGGAGCACGAGGAGCTGTAAGGGGACAGAACCGGGACAGCTGACCCAAACTGGCAAGAGAGATGTCCCACACCAAATGGTGTGATGTAAAAAAGCTTGAAAAATGGCGGGGAGTTGGCCAGGGGAGCAGCTGCTGTGTGGGGTCTGGCTGGGCACTGATCGTCAGGTAGTGAGCAATTGTGTTGTGCATACCTTGTTTTGTGTGTATGTATTTATATATACATATATATAATTATCATTACTATTATTTTTTTTTTCCCTTCATTTTCAGTTTTAGTAAATCGTTCTCAGCTCAACCCATGAGTTCTACATGGTTGTTTTTTCCCCTGACTCTCTTCCCCAAACCCTCTGGGAGGGGCAGTGAGCAAATGGCTGTGTGGTGCTGAGCTGCTGCCAGGTTAAACCACAACACAAGTCAAGATCTTACAGTTGGCAGCATCGTGCTCATAATTCAAAAACAATTTGAGTGTTGGATTAATTTCTCACCAGGAGGCATATTCCGATTATTCCACATGAGAAGAGTGCTTTAGACCATGTCAGATGGCAAGAATTAATAACACAGAAGCAATCAGAATCATATGCAAACTTGTTAGAACTTTACTTAAAGTAATTAGAATATGAAAGCTGTTGGACAATATTGGAGCACAGATCTCCCCCCCCCTCCTAAAAGAAAGCATAGATCATTCTTTTTAACAATGCAAAAACATACATCTCTGTTAAATACATAAACAACACTCAATTTTTAATGCAACACGTACTTTTATACTTTCGACCTCAGCAGTCATTGAAAAAATGTACAAAGTTTTACCTTCATTGGTTTCTTTAGAGGTTACAGAAAACCCACATGTTCAAAGCAAAGCAAAACATTCATTAAAAAACTAACGGGTAGCTTTAGGTGTACAACTTCAAGAAAACGACACTTCTTTCGTGAGAAATCAATTGGAATTCTACAAAAGTATGGCAGAAAATGATGCATGAGGTAACATTTCTTTTAAAATCTAGGATCCCTGTACTGTAGTTCCAAATAGGGCTCTGACTTGACACCTACAGTCCTTGGAAAATTGACTTGTTTAAATAGTCAAGGATTGCTATTAGGCATACTGCTTTGCATAAAGATAGCTTTATCCTGAAAGACACTGAAAGAATCTGAATCTGATAGTGAAAGATACTCTGAAACAAATGAATAGCAAAGGGATACCTCTAAGGTGAAATAACCATTTGTTCTAAAATAACAGAAATGAACAAAAAATCAGCTTTTTCCTTATGGAAAGGTAACCTTAACACCAGTGCAAACACAGCATTCCCTAAAGGTGCCCAGCTATTACTTACAAGCCTACTGAGAACAGAACAAGTCCTTGTCCTGCAGAATGCTCTCTGGACAGAGGCCCTCAGACATCCTCCTGCTCCTTCCCAGGAAAGCCTTCAGATGCTGTGCTGCCCTTTCTTAGGATGCTGCTTCAAGACACTATTCCCCACTCTCATTTTTTAAAAGTATTTCCACTAAACTAAAAACAAGTCAATTTTAGAGAACCCAAAGGCACAATTAGAACATGCAAATATGAGTTCAGTATTTATAGGCATTTCTGTGGTGCTGTTCCCTGCAGTATCCAAGCATTTTTCACCAGCATCAGTGAATTCTACCCTTAGAACACCTTTTGGAGATTGGAGAACCTGCTATCCTTGCTGTTACTACTTTACAGATGATGTACAGTGTGGTCAAAGCCATCCTGAACCTCTGCTCTAAAACCAATAATTTCTGGAGGGCATTTCTATGCAATTTAGCCCTCCTCCATGATGATCCCTGCTGCGGAGACAAAACAGTTCTCATCTGCTGCTTTTTCCTTTGGGTTGTGCTCAGCCTTAGAGTTCCTTCTAGAACTACCTTGTGGCTGGCCGTTGCTCAACTATGTCAAGATGGAGAGAGTGGGATGCGTGAAGCTTCCTTCTTTCTCCACTGCAAAAAGTGTGACAAAGTTTGGTGTTTTTTGTATTTCTAGCACTGCAAAGTTCAGGTTTATCTGATGTCAGCAGTGCTGTCTGGAAACCTTCATAGGTGAGTGAACCTCTCGTTAAAGATGACAAATGAGGGAGTGGCACCATTAAACACATTTCATCTATGCCACCAAGCAGAACAGACTCCTGGTCCCCAGTTGGGATTTCTGCAGCCTGTGGTATTAAGATTCTCTGCCAGTGTCACAGCATAAAGAAACACCAAATGCAGCATCAGAGGACCTGACGGTGACTGCAGTCCCAGCCACAAGTCCATCAATAAAAGGCAAAGTCTATTTTCCCTCTTTCAGAAGAGCCAGCTCTAGGGAAGATTGCTGCCCCCAGCTTGCTCATATTGGTGGAATGACAAACCATCAGGTTTTGTCCTAAAGAGACTCCGTGTTTCAAGTCACCTCCCACTTGGCAGGCAAGCCCTGGGGACCCATGGCCACGCTAGAATACCCAACCAAACAGTGCCCTGGGTGCTTGGCTTCAAGAAAATGGAGGCAGAAGCAACAAAAGCAGATCTAAAGTTGCAGTAGTAGTGGGGGCCAGTGTTCTGAATGAGTGACACCACCCGAGCTCAACTGCCTTTATGGTGGTGGTGGGAGCTTCTGTCCCATTGGCAAAAACACAGGTTGAATTCTGCATCTTGTGCATTTGCTTTGTAATAATGTATGGTGTTTTATGGGTAGATTTTTATTAAAAACAAGGTAAGTGAAGTGCACTTTGAACTGCATTATTGAAAGAGTGATTAATTTTAAAAAGCTTGTTGACATCCTCTATAAAAATGCATACGAACCTTCATTCTTTTTACAGGTTTTGCTTTTGCAACGTTGTAGCATTTGCAAGGTTTGTAGATAAAATCAGTTGATGTAAGTAACCTTATGGCCTGTAGCCTCCTAATTGTTTCATTACAGCTTAGGAAGGACATTGTGTTTACTGTAACAGGATGCAAAGCCAGAGTTGCATTCGTACTGTCTTAGAGCAAACTACAAAGCTGAGCATGCTAGTTCAGGCTCTGCTGCTTTCTGCATGTGTACTCACACTCTGCTTTCCATCCAGGCAGGATATTCATTCAAAGCTGATGCTTTTTTTTTCCATTTTTTTTGTTTGTGTTTTGGTGGAATTAAGGATATAGCTGTCACTTCAATTTTAAAGTACATCCTTTCCTAAGAGGGTATTTATATGCTCTCATTTGTAGACAGGCCAAGCTGTTTTATTACATAAATTAAGTATTATTTTGCATTATGTTGATTACAGTTATCAGAAAGGATAGCTTTTTTTATAGTGATGAATGATGCACATGAAAAGAAGGAGTTTCTTGCTGGTTGCAGGCTTTTGTACTTAGAGAGTTAACTGTAAAAGTGCAGTGCAGTTCTCACATATTTTGTCTGCATATACAATAGCTGATTTTTGCTTTGCCCTCATTGTAGGGCTCCCACAGGGTGGGAGGGTGCTTACAGCTGGCCCTGAAATATGAAAGTTTTGTCATCTGCAAAAGAATCTGTGAAGCTCAGATTTTGGCTTAAATATCTGCATTGTTGAGCTCTAGCAGGCACCATCTCTCAGCCCTGAAACCCTAAAAAAAGCCCAAACAGTCTTAAGATGACAGGACTATCCTAGGTTGCAGAGAACAATTTAGGTCAGATGGAGATGGCAGGTATTTATCTATGTAATCCCAAAGCAGGGCCAGTTGAGACATCAATGAGGTTGCACAAGTCCAACTGAATTTTAAACTTAACAGATTCTTGCTATCAATCAGCCTCTCCAACTCTTCGGGCTATATTTTAGTTTTCATCTACACAAAGTCCTGTGCTTCCCAGTGCTTCAAACAGTGCACTGCTGCAGGGCTGCAGGGCCCTGGAAGAGTTGGGCCTGGTGCTCAGAAATCACCAGAAGGTCAAAAAAAATGGCTTGAGTGAAGTAGTGAATTTGAATCAATTCTTTGAGTTCTTGATTTTAAATAAAGAACATCCCCCAGTTCCTTCTATTTCTTGACTCCTTTTCAGCTTAGCAAATGACAAGCAAAAAGCAGTTCATCAAAAAAAGTTTTCTTTTAAGCTACTTTTTAAAGACTACATTACTTGACATTCAGCATGAAGACTACATTTTCTTTCTCAAAATGCCAGCAGACAAAATAAACCTAGCAAGAGACTTCAGAAGAAAATAAAGAAATGTCTGATGAGGAGTGACAATATCTAGTAATCATACAATGCCAAGGAGGAATCTGGCAATGACTGTGCACTGCTTTCCAAAGCAAATCCACACAAGCTGCCCCAAAATCACTCGTGAGCCACGGCTCCCTAAGCACTCCACTTCATCTCCCTGCTCTGCCGCTCACTGCACCTGAGCTCAGGCTGATCTAATGTAGGTGCCTCACTTCATGCTGTGCATCAGCAGTCAACAACAAGGCATGCTGCACGCTGCTGAGAAGCCAAGAAGTGCCCATGGTGCTGGCGCTGCCAGGGGAACATGCAGCCCTTCAGTGGGCCCTCGCCGCGGCCTGCAAACATGGCGGTCTGCACATGCATATGGCTAACTTGGTACTTGGGAAATGCCAGTTTGATATCAAAGCTCTGTAATTCACCCTTTGTTACTCTGTTTAACTTTGTTCAACTAAAGCTCGTGTCATTTGCCCAGTTACTGCCAGTTAGAATCAGCAGGTGATGTAAAGTCTCCTCTTTGCACACCACAGCGCCCACATATTGGTTCATTTCTGCTTGAATACCTTTCTGAGATGTTTTCATGCTCGTCTCTCTGATGACTCCTCAGAAACCCAAATACTCAAAGCTGTGTCTCATTTACACATCACTTCTCACCCTTCAGTTCCACTCCAGCACAGTTAACAGGAGAATGGCAGAGCCATTTCTGCTCTCTGTTAACTGACTTCCACCCCACGATGCTGTCTTTAGGCTGGCTATGCCACATCCATAAGCTTTTCCATGTTCCCCACTTCTCTCCAGCTTACAGATCTAAATCCCGCTTTTTCTTACTGGTATCATGTCTGATGAAAGGTCGTTCTAATTATTTGTTTATGTAGCTTTAAACTGCAATTCTTCACACAACCTATTCCCTCTTTAAGATCTTATTTATACTTTGCTACAGCAAACTACGTACAGCCAGTAGTAAAAATGTATGCATAAAATTGTTACATACACACTCGTATATACATACCCTTACATATATATATTCATCTATTTATGCATGGCTTTCAGACACACCAATGGCTACAGGACCAACACTCAGGTATCCCCAGCCACACTGTCCCACTGATCACACCATGCCCACACCGCAGTGAGAGGCCATGGCGTGTCGCTGCCCTCCTGCTCGCACGCCATCCCGCGCTGCCTACGCCTCGTGGCCTCCCCGAGCACCCGAGGCGTCCTTTCACCCTTCCCTTTAAGCACGAGGCGCCAGCCCACAAAAAAAGAACTCTCTCCCTCAAAAGGCTCGTCTGTGCGCTGTGGCCTGCCCTGAATACACTGCATTCAGCAGCTCGCCCTCCATCTCCAGCCACTGTCTATCTGTCTGCAGCAGTTCGGTACAACCCGACCGAGAGCCAGATATAAATCTCTCCCATTCAAAGGAAATATTTAGCAGCAAAATGAGTAGGAAACAAAAGACTTCTCTGTTACTCACCCATCCTCTTGCCCAGCACAACTATCACTCTCGACCGCGTGACTGTGTAAGAGGGATGGGACACGCAGAGCCTGCCTCACCAGGGCCATGGCCTGGTAAGCATGTGGGGGAGATAAAAAATAGGTGTTCTCCAACTCCTGTTGGGTCTGTGAAAGGAAAACTCAGACAATTAACACAACCTTAAACATATTAAAAGCCTAGGAACATTAATCCAGAATCTACCAGTGTCCCTTCGACTTCCTGCTGTGTGGTATGTTCCTTCATGGTCTAAAACGTAAGATATAGGAGGCAGATCAACTTTTTTCCTCTTTTTATTGCAACTTCATTGGTATCATTCAGTTATTCTCAAGAAAGTATCGGAAGGCTGAAACTTCCATGAACTCAGTGTGATGATGCTCTGTCTCTCCCTCTCAAAAGAGACAACAGATTTCTATTACTTCAAAATGTATCGCACAGATAGAGATGTCATGAGCAACACCACAAAGGAGACAGCATTCATCAAAATTCAAGATCCCTTTGTGCGGGAAGAAGCCAACATGTTCACGAGGGCCTGCTCAGCAGAGACACTTGGGTGGGTAATGATTGCACCCATTCAGAGGGATTCGGTCGAGCTGGACGTGGCGGCACACGCCCTTGGTCCAAAGGCAGCCCAGTTGGACACACCATCAAATGGGGCTCAGATTGTCACTGAAGCCCTTGAAGATGTCACCAGATGGAGTTCTGGGTGCTGCTGTGGCACGTGGAGCTCCTTGTGGACCTGCCATCAGGTTGAGCATGCTAATATGTGAGAGCATCTGCTGGGACACCAAGCTCCCATATGGAGTTACATGTTGCAGATACATCAGCAGATTAGGTAAACCCAGCAATGTAAAAAATACACAACGCACAGGAAATGGGTATCAGTGTTATGCATGAGTCCTTACAAAACCTTGTGAGTACTTGCCTCCAGCCACTCCTCTGCTCTTTTTTTTTTTTTTTTGAAACAAAGGAATATAACTTCCCACAGAAGAACTGAAATTTTGACTTTTACAATACCATTAGTTTCACTCTATATGACCAATAATTTACTCTTTGATGATTGTTCAGTTTTCTATCTAAAACAAAAGACTCAGTGCTTCAACTAATCTGTTTTCAAATTCTTACTTTTTGGTGCAGTGATTACCTTGAACCCTACATCTGCCATGCTCAAAATTCCTCAAAAATACTTCTATTTGAATTTCATTCAAGTATCAAAAGAAATACTACACACAAATAATTTAGTGTTTTATCCCCACAGTTCCTGAAAAACTGCGTGTTGTGGATTTGGATACAAATGCACAGGAGGAATCAAAACTACAGGAACAGAGAAGTCTTTAAGCGGCCGCTGTGATCCGTAACAGTCTATATACATGTTACATACATATGACTGTTTGAGAGTATTCATGAATGCATATGTGTACAGTCTCCATGCTGCACAAAGTTCATTTGTTTGAGGACATTTCTTTTTGTCTTTTTAAAAAATCTCCTATAGTAAACAATGAGAACAACCTTGTGGTGGCACTGAAAACGCGTGGCTACTAGGTTTAATCTTATCCTTTACTGCCACCACTAAGCAACCACAAACTGATTTTTCAAGTCTGTCGTTGAACAAAATCACTTCTAAGTCTCCTCTTACTGCATCTGTACATATAACAAATTTGTACAAATGTCTAAAATAAAATTCATTGATACAATGCCTTTCATTCTAGCTACACCTGGTTACTAGTCAACTCGGTAATGTTTTAGAGCCATTTTTAGCTGAACTTGGAAAAATAAAAAATGCATTGTCGCTTAAAATAAAAGTACATAATATACAATACATATATTTATACACATGTGTATGTATATACACACATATATTGATATAACATTTTGAAGTAATGGCTAATTCTGGTCAACTTTCTGAGTGCTGGGACTACCTGGCAAATAATCTAGAAACTGAAGTTGTCCACAATTAAATAATCATTTCCACAACTTACAAAAATATATTTTTACTAAACAATGTTTAAATTAACTGGTTTGCAGATATACCATGTAGGATAACTGTATCCAGAATCAGAATCTGGCACAGCTACAAATGAAAGAACCCAAGTTACTACAAACTGGACACAGGAACGCTGCCCCGCAGCCGAACACAGAACAGCACAGCAATAGAAGCTGCTCCCGCAGCCATCATCAGTGGCACCCAAAACCATCTCTGGTTCAGCAACCTCTTACATACGCTTCATTTCCACTTGACAAGGACCGACCATCCAACCCCACACTCTACTGTTTAAGGCTCAATTAAACTGCACAGTGCCTGCCTTGTTTGCAAAGTGCAACTTGCTGGTTTGAGCAGCTTTCCACTTCCATGACACTGTTAGGAGCTAACAAGTGATCATGGTCCCTAATTGAGGACTTGGAGGATTACCAGTACTTGAGCTTCACCATACTGATTCTGATCTACTGCATAGGTAAATATATCATAGCAAAACATACATATATGTATATATATATACTTATATATATATATACATCTGTGTGTGAGCATGTGTACATCACCAAATTAAGAATTTCATGGAGCTATGTGTAGTAATGTGACACAGCATGGTATCCTGCACAAATTACCTATATTTTTTCTTTCAATATACAGACACCAGAAATAAAAGTAGAGCAAATCAAAGTTAAATCAGTGGACAAGAACTTTGGTAAAGCTTGTCAATTTTTATTTTTTTTATTCAAATACAGTCAAATTATATCAGCTGCTATCACCCTCTTCACAAGAGGAAAGTGCATGTTTTTTATTTTTCCTAAAGAAAACTATGTGAGGTGATGCTTAGCTATTCAAATAGATTCTGAATTAAATGCTTACATTTTTCAAAAGATTTCTGTCTTTCAGATGGAATGAAAACTAAACAGAGTTCTTGTCCTGTGTGTATTTTATTTATCGTATGCATATATATATAAATATATATACATGTATGTTTCTGTGTGTGTATATACACATCCACACACTTTTAACAGGAGAGAGGAACCTGTTTTTCCCCATATGGAGACTTACACGTTCCTCCCTGTATCGTACCCTGTGCAGTATAAGCTCTAGTGATGAGGCCAAACAAAAAGATATAGTTCACCATAGTATATTAGTTTATGTAGCAAAGTCATTTTCAAGCAAGTAAAATAAAGCTCTGTATTCCAAACTTCTTTTCCTTAACATTTCTCATAAAGAAAAGGAAGGAAAAGGAAAGAGGGGAGGGAGTAGGATTATGGCAGTAGCACTGAGCCAGTGGCACTCGTGTGTGCACACAGGCACACGCACACAGCAGGGCTTTGGTTGACAAATGCAGATTGTCCAGAGAAGATGGATGCATAAGTAAGGAAGACTCTACAGTGATGCAATTGTATCTTTTATGTTTGCATGGAGTGAGAAAACAAATTCAATTGAAAAAGAAAAAGCAAAGACCTCTTTTTAGGTCCCTCATCAGTGTGAGCATACTCAGTATGCTAGAGAATTTATTTGAAACCTTTTAAATCAAGGCCTCTTTATTACAAAAATAAAAACAAACAAACAAAAAAGTATGAGAGACGACAAGATGCTGAAGTGTCACTCCAATCGTCCCTATAGAGAACAATTGCATCCCATTTCTTATTCATTCTCTTCTCTCATTTCTACGATGTCTGTCATTTCCTCCGTGTGGGGTATGTCGGTCATGGCAGAGTCTTCACCTTCTGCAGATGTTTCATTCTCATTCCGCTTCTTTTTCTGGATTGAAACAACCACTCATAAATATGCAAATATGTTGTTTGTGAACTCAGCCCTACAAACTTTGGGTACTGGGAGAAGCAAGATAGAAATAATACATTTGTTAGGGTCTGTAAAAAAGAGCTGCAATATTTGTGTCATATTCACGGCTTGCCTCTAGCAAGTTGTCATAATTTAGAAGATTTTCATAAACTTTTGGGACTCAGCTTTCACCTTTCTAACATAAATGCAATAATGCATTTCTTATGCTAACAGACATCCAAGACGGGCGTCACTGTGACCGGAGGGAAGAAAGCATCTGGACTCTTTTACATCATGGACATTTTATTATTTAAAAAAAAAAAAAAAAAAAGCAAATAACATACTTACGAAGATAGGTTGCTCTAGGGAGAAATCTGAATTTCTCAAATGTCAAACTTCAATAATTTTTAAGATGTAAGCATTCTGGCTTTTCTTGGTATTGCTGATTGACTGTGAGCCCCCACCCCACCAAAGCCTAGTAATATTTGAGTATTTTTGGACAGCAGGAGCGGGAGGGCAATCAAGAGTCCTATGATTCATCCAGGATGTCCTGGATTAGTAAAGCTAAGAAGTATTCAGCCCCACTAAAAACAAATTGAAGCATCTGTTCCTTATTATCCATTTCTCAGCAGGCTGACTGGTCTTTACTGAAAACACTTGTAATGCTGACAAAAATACTCCCATAGGTATTACTGATTCAGCTGAGTTTAGGCATATCAGAATTTCAGTATTTCAGAGGTGTCTACACAAGTCTTGATTTGCAGATCTCAAGTACTGAACACTTTAGGTGAAAACAAGTTGATCCATACAGCTACTAGTTGGCTCTGCCACTGTCACAGTGGCTGTGGAGATGATGGTGTCAGTTACACGCCAATTCTGGTAAGGGAATAAATTAGCTTGGCGCAGCAATTACTATTAAAAAAAAAAAAAAAAAGTAAAAAAAGTAAAAAAGCAAAAAAAAAAAGTACCATGTCCCTGGCTAGAAGCACTCTTTAAGCTACTTCTGTAACAACAAACAATCAAAAGGTAAGTCAAAAACAGATAGATGTATGCTGTGAAACCTCAGGCCAACAACAGCCACCTCAAAGTCTATAGGTCTTACTCTGGTGGTCAGGAAAAACATAACAGACTAATCACGACAGGGATCAAGGACCAAGTCTGAATTAAGATCTGCTTTCACCAGATCCTGCAGAGCCTACTTCTTACCTGTTTTCGATAGACGTAACAGGCCGCTATTGCAACCATAGTGGATTCTCCCACAAACCCTGCTAGAAGGGACCCTACTCCCAAGGTGGCTCCATGAACTCTGTGGGTAGCAGACAACAAATCAGTCATGGTTGTGTGACAGTGCATAATGCATAATTACATTTCCACTGGCGTGTAGAACCAATCAGTTTTTAGAACTATTTCCTTCAAAGAAAGGCACTAGAGAAGAGAATAACTGGTATTTTAAAGAACTTTTTTTGTTTTTTAACTTACTTCAGTATTTAGTAAAAAAACACATTCTGAACCCAATTCCCAACTAAGAAAATCTGAATGCAGAATCTAAAGACATGTGAAGTAGAATAGATTCTTTGACTTTATAAACAGAATATTCCGATATCTTTCTTAACAATGCATTTAACATGATGGAAATAAATTTCACATAGGACATGTTTTTGCCTCTCTGGCATTTGTGCATTTTTTTCAAAACGGTCATCAGTATCTTGACTGCCTACAGCAAAGTCACACTTGTAAATCTGTAAATTTTTTTTTTCTTTTTTTTTTTTTCCCTAGATATTGCAACCATTTAGAGTTTATATTACAGTTAGTGTTTGGGGAAAACATTCTGGATTAAGCAAATTCAGGAGACAGGACAGAAGATAAATCAATTCCATCATCTCTGGGAAGAGCAGAGAAACTTACCCCAAGTAAGGCAGAACAATGAGACTAGTGATGAGGACAATAATCCGCAGCACTGAGCTGGGTGCCAACACAAATGTCTTCTTTAGAGTCATCAGCCAACCAGTCAGGTGTGCTCTAACTGTCACTATTTATGAACAGAGGAAGGGAAGGGGAAAAGGAGGTAAAAGCAGTGAACATCAGTCATTTCATATGAAGATTCTGTCATGCAGAGAGCACTGTTCAGAAAAACACATGGTGAAACTTCTTTCGGGTAGCTCTGCACACTGGGAAACTCTACTAGAAATGAAGTAGCTTTAATGTGCGAATTGTTTAAACAACATGACTTTATTTAGTATTATTTATATTATATATTATTTTTATATTATATATATAAATATATAAATTAATATATATTAAAAATATATACATTATATTATATATATATAAAAATATATACATTATATTATATTATTTTATTTATATTATATATTATATTATATATTATTTATATACTTAGTATATATATATATATTTAGGATAGGATAAGATATATATTTAGGAAAGTCAACAATCCTTCACGGGAGCTGTTCTCTTACAATAATTTTATTAAATACTCCGTTCTGATATATGCTACACTACATCACATAGCATTTGTTTACAGAAGTTAGAAACTTTTTGAGAGGAAACATTTTGAGCAGTGCTGTTAAGTTTCTCTCCTGAAATACAGACATTAACTAATATCCTGTTTTTTATGATGTGATGATATCTGAAAGTATCATTCAGACTGGCTGCTGAAAGGGAGACTACTGGAGGCAGTGTCACGGTGCAGTTATTCCTAGATGCTACACTGAAGTTAACTGCAGCCCTGGTAGAAGAACAGTACATGGACATATGTATCTCTAATGCTAGCTCTGTGTGTTCTCATTGAACTACAATAGTCTTGCTTTGGACAGCCAGCAGTCTGCCTAACGACACCCTGCTCTTACTGCAACCCTTGTATCTTGACTACTGATGTAAACAGCCTTGGTCTACACTGACTGATAAAAACAGTGTTATCGTGCTAGGCATGCATTTAACCATTCTTACATGTACAGCCAAGTCTGAATCTATGGCCACAGCTCAAAGCTGAGTTTTTGTTTTCTTGTTTTTACCTGGAACTGGGAAAAAGGAGAAGATGCGCAAAGGAACAACACATAGCTCTGCAAAAGCAAAGTCTACTCCAATTATGTCAACTAAAATCTTCTCTGACACATTTGGTGTCCAAAACATCACAAAACAGAGCTGGAAAGGAAAGACAGAAGAACAAAATTAAGAAATGTTTATATTTCAGAAGCAAAGCACAATAAAAGATAGGATCTCTTGGTCAAAAATATTGGGCATTTTTGGTATTAAATGAAGGAAGAAGATGCATACAAAGTAAAAAAAACAAAACAAAATAATTTGCCTTTCTATAGCATTGACAGATCTGTAGCATGCAAGGATTAAGGTTTCATCATCACTAAGACAAACATATTTTATTATTAACTTTAATCATTTTCTTTGAATATTCTTGGAGGTTTCTGCCTCTTTGGACACAGACCAATGAAAGAATACAAAACCTACGTGCTACAATAGTTCTGACTCAACAGGTTATGAAGCAGTCATAGAAAAAATAATACATGTGCAAGCCTAACAATACTGGTTTCCTGCACTTGGTTTCCAACAACTGGAATGTTATGGTTCAATCTGACCGTAACCAGGAAGATGTTGGAGGTAGGCTTTTTAAAAGGCTCTTCAGAGAGCCACCTGGACCATTACCAGTTAGTGTCTTCAACAACAGCTGATGATGACGAACCCTACAAAAGTTATGGGCAACCTTACTGTTCTCAAGAAAGTGGAAGACAGATTTTCATCTCTCTTAAATCAATCAGAATCATTGGAAAATAAACAATCAGAAGCAAAGCTCCTAAAGATAATGATTTGCTTCAAGAAGTGTATTCAAAGCAATATTTTCACAACAATTTAAAGAAGTTTTCAATAATTTAAATGCAGAAAGACTCTAAGGTATAGTGTATTTGTACTCAGCTTGCATTCAAAAACACAGACTATGCACGTGTACATGAGAAGTATGTTAACTTTAAAAACAATTCCTGGTCTTCAAGTTCCTCACATAGGAAGGCTGACACACATGTAAGGACTTCTTTTTATGGTGCCTGCAAATGGATGTACTTGAATAGTCTAATTCATACAAACACAGTAAGAAGCTTTGATATTTACAGTGCTTGCTCTGTTTAAGACATCCATCTCCCTAAAACAGATTATCAAGTGTTTTAGCAAAATAAACAAGAACCAGAGACATGATCTAAGATCAGATGACTAAACACATTGCTGTTCATAGAGCTGTTAGAATGCAATACCTGTGACAGTAAAGTAAAGATCTTCAGCAGCCATAGCCCTGCAGACATGGTGCCTTCAGGCCACAAATCTACTGGGTCATGCCATTTAAGGAATTGCTGTTTAGACCATATATGAAAGGAAACCTTCCATTAAAAAGCCCACAACAAATGGTACAGCAGCAGTACATGCCATTTAACCTTCTGGTCAGTAGTGGGGCAGTGCTTTAGTATGGACTGATGGGCCTCTTTGCAGCTGGTGGTTCCAGCTTTGGTTCAAGGCACTCCCCAAGGAGTGGTACCAACAGCCTCTGCAGGACTTTGTTCTGTAAGAAGGTACACCAGAGCTCCTTTCAAGTATAAGTGTTTTTGCGATTAAAAAAAGTGATTTCTTCCTGCTATTCTCCCAGAAGGAAGCAAGCTGACTGAAGAGGGCGGAACTTGGAAGCATAAACGCCAGTGTGTTATGTAAAATATGCACATTCACTGTTAAATTTGATGGCTCTCCATGATTCTCAAAGTATGCTTTTATTTTTTTAACCTATAAGTTAACATCATAGTAGCTGTCTCTCTTATTATCCAGGTGTCACATCCATACACATTCAGATGGCTTCTAAGCCAGACTTTGAAGTTCTACCGCCTCCAGAGCGGCTGGGATTTCACTCCTGCTCTTTGCTTGTGTTTCAGAGATCGTCCTTTCTATTGAGCCTACATGTATCCAGCACATAGAAGTTTCTAAAGGTCTGTCACCAAGCGATCTGTGGGAGGTCTCACATTCTGACAGCCTGAGCAGTGGCAAAATCTTTTGCATTGCTGCCAGAGGAATAGTAACTAGTTTTCTTCCCTATTTCTGAGTGTAGGAAACAGTTTTTTTCCCCAACAATTGAACCTTCTACTCCATTACTTTGAATCCATTTTGCAGTGCATTTCATAGAATCATTAATATTGGAAAAGACCACTAAGATCATCTAGTCCAACCATCAACCCATCACCCATGCCCACTAAACCACGTCCCTCAGTGCCAGAATAATACATGGAAGAAGGTAAGAGTGGAAGGCAAACTTGCATCATATGTTTTTCTGCTTTAGCCAGCATTTCTGCCCTTGCTAAGCTACTTGTATAAGACACAACTGAAGCAGAGGGGACAATCCAGAGCAGAGAAGGTTGTGTGGCTGAGAAACTGGTTATTAAAAAGTTACTGTAAAGTGACAGGGCAAATTCTTTCAGTATCATAGACAAGGCAGACTGCAGTGATTTATACATGCTAACTGTAAAGCAACCATATTGAGAGTATTTCCTCAAATCTATCTTCAAAGTCCAGTGAATAACATAAGATGCAAACATGTCCACTCTTCAATTATAGCTTACTGTTTTCTGAAAACCACAACCTTTATGTTGCTAATACAATTAGCATCCTACTGAGCAGTACAGTTACTACCACTGAAAGACTCCATATAAAAAAGCAACTATGAGAATTATTCTCAGCCATGTTCTCTTTGAAGTTAAAGTTTATTTCTAGCCTTGAGAGGAACAGACTCAATCTCCAGACAACTCAGACAAGAGAAAGGCCAGCTTGCAAATCAGGAATAACTTCTACCCAGCTGGCACGCAGGCATCCCTCCTCAGCTGTTGCCAACTACAGACCCACCTCCAATCAGCAGTCAGTGCTGATAAATGGCATTAAAGAGCACTTCTTATACAGTAGCTGATGGATAAAGATCACATTGATTGCTAAGCTTAAGGATAAGCAGTTTGGGGCCATGAGGTAGTAGAAGGGCCTTCTATTTCTGACTTGGCACCCTTTTGGTTTTGTAACGTTGGTTGAACATTCATTTTGCTAAGAGATTCCTCTGTGTCATTTTACATACCAGTGACTTTCTCACTGCTAACGGGGTACACAGCTGCACAAAAATAAATGAATGCTTTGCATCATGCAAGCTCTTTGTAGTTTTATTTCTAGATTACTTTCAGTTTAAGAAGTTTCTTGATTACACCAAGGACAAATTCAAAATATAGTGGAAAAAAACCCCAAGCCCTGCTTTAGGAAAACAGTAATGTTAAACACATGAAGCAGGAAAACTATCTTGGCTATGGTTGAGGTATACAGAAAAGAGATGAGTCTCAGCTTTTTCTGATGCTAAGAATTGTGATTATGTTAGTAGAGAGTGAATAGTAATTGGAAAGGAGAGCAGAGAAGACAGATCCAAAGCAGTGCAAGCAGTCCAGCAAAAAAGTGTGGCACACTGACTTGGAGATGGGACCTACTGGAGGAAGCAGTGGTAACACCTTGGGGCTCAGACCAGAAAAGATCTTAGAGAACAGATTTACACCCGCGATGTCCCCAGTCTTTTTTGTAGGTAAAAGATCATTTACCTTCTTCTGCCCCTTCTCTCCCCTATATCTCTCTGAATATGCCTGCAATGTTAAAAATAGAGTAAATAGGCTTGGGTAGGGTTACAGTTATAGCTTCATTTAATCTAACCAAGAGCTGAAGACAATACAGTAAAAGCTTCAGCACTGACTAGCAGCATGCGTGCATGCTTACACTCTGCAGCTTCAGGCTGTGATTGCAGTTGATTACAATGCCTGCAAACAGCAAAGAATATTGTACTTAAGAATTCTGCAGTTGAGCATTTTAATGCTTTGAAAGTATAAGGATTTCTCTTGCAGAATTCTAGCAATTCAGCTAACTTGATTTTCCTCTCATATAGTATGAGTGCAGGATGATATTAAAGCCTTTTGTCATTTGTCAAACGGCACTTCAGCTGAGAAGTGGTCACTTCAAGAACACAGGAAAAGAAGATAGAGGCAGAAGAGTGAAATACTACAGAGAATATGGAGGTCTGAATAAATAAGACAGTATTTATTACGGTGTTATCTCTGTACGAACACTAGCCTGAGTACTTCTGAAGATGTTGTAATCACTTGAAGTGATTTGAAGGGTTCTGCAATTAGGTAATGTGTCTTTAACTGATCTGGTGTAGTAAAATTTGAAAGACGTTATTAAATATGTCAACTTACAGCTGTGTGAGAACCAATACAGCTGTACTGGATCAGATCAAAGCTCCAACTAGATTAGTGCTGTCGCCCTGCTCAGTATTGCTTGGGTATGCCTAAGGAAAGGGCACAAAGAGAAGAAAAATGGCAGAGTAAGAGATGCCCTTTCCCCAGTGCATGGTCTGAGCTGCTGGCAGCTACAGATTTGGGCATTCCTCACTTAGGTAAGGCATTTGTAGAAGCATTGTCAATAGCAGTCATGCACCATTATCCCGTGCAGCACTATTCTGTGCATTCAAAATATCTAATGTTAGTGTTTGTCTTTTGCAAACCAATCGTGCATTAAAAATACGTCACCTCAAACCCTTCACTTGTGACTGAGATGTTCTCAGTAAGTACCTGTGCTTACTTTCATGCCAAACCTTGTTTTTCTCTTCTAGCAAATTCAATGTCCAGGCATGCTGAAAGAAGATGCTTTGAAAACTGTTGCTGTCAACAAGCCTGACAGAACACACCAAACTGTTATTGCAGCTGGGAAGTCATCCAACTGGTAGTGCTCAAACTTTTCCTTAATCTCTTATTAAGTGTACTGTGTGCATCTGACTTTCACAAAGGCTTGTAAAAGACTGTTCATGAAACTTTATGTCAGATGCTGCACACGTGAGTTCTCTGGTTCTCCAGAACTATCACCATTTGGTCTCTTCAAAGGCCCTAAAGCTTCTGGAAGCTATTTCCATTTATTCTGGTTGTTGACAGGGATTGCTAGACTTCAGAGACCCACTGCAGAACACATTATGCTAACAAAGGCTATTGTCGTGTGTAGAATAATCTGCAGGGTGCCAGATTGATTTGCTTTTAGGCACTTATGGAAAACCCTGCATCTCTTGGGACATTCACTGATAAATATAAGGATTAAAGAGTATCCTGGTGAGCTATGAACAATGGTATAGCACTCTCAGACTTCAGTGCAACCTCCAGTAAGAAAAACACTGACAACAAAGACATGACTGTTCCTGAGGAAGAGGCTATGAAATCTAAAATGAATGTTTTTAAGAATGCATTAGATGTAACCTTGTCTCATTCCAGACTGGTATAACAGATTTAACCATGGGAATTTAACCAAGTGGGTGGAACAGTGAACCTGGAAAAGGACCTTCTGTGTTGAAATGCAGTTCATAATTTTCCACTGCAAAACAACTGCACAGATGTTTCCTATCACTTTTTGAACTTAATATGTTTTCAGAAGTGTAGCTGTCCAAGAAAGGTCTTCACCCTTGAACCATTGTTTTGTGTGTGTATTAGTCTGCATCTTAACTAATTTACCCAATGCCTTGTTCATGGCATCTCTCTGCCCTTTTATGGCATTTGATGCTTAGTGAGGACTTTATTACATATATCAGCTTTGATTTACCCCTCAGATATTTGAGACAGTTAAGTTAATAATTTCTACTGATACAAAAGAACATTGCATGGTTTTTGCCTTTTAAAAACGTGCAATTTAAAAATGTGCAATAAATAAACTTATTCTGTATTCTACACAGTCTGATCTCCTGAACTGCCAGTCATCTCCAAGATCTCTGTCATTCCCACATAAGCAGAACTGTCTCCTTTCAAGGCTTATAAACCAGGATGAGCTGTCCTTGTAGATACCTTTGCAAGGTGAAAGAATGTCTTCTAACTTGCATCAGTGCGACAAAAGAGGAGTAAACCTCATATTTTGCAAGATGTTGGGGATGGAGGGAAACTGCACCTGATTTTCGCTGAGTTTCTGTGACCATTTTATACATACCTTCATTGAAGGACCTTGAAAATTGAGTCTTCTAAATCACTGTGTACCAGGATTTTTCTTAAACTTACTCTAGCATCTTAACGTTAAAGAAAATAGCACTTATTTTTATTCTCCACTATAAAAATACAAAGTTGTGTATTGTTAACTGCTAGTACTGAAACTATGGAAATAGTTACTATTAATTAGTCACGCTTCTTTTCAGACTACATTTGGAATGTGTATTCTGTTGCATAGCTTTATTCAATGCATAAACAATTTCCCAGTACCTCCTGAAGCATTCACTCCACTATGCAATCTCTCAGGTAGCCAAACAACATGAAAAATGTTCAACGGGCCTCCTGCAGAGGAAGCAGACCTAACCACACACCAAAAAGCACACTTGGAAAAACAAAGGTTTTCATGTTTTACTGCTGACCAAACAACAAAATGCCTTATCACAGACATACTATTCCTTGTTCATAGGAAATCAAATGCAAGTATAAGATGAAATTAATCAACAGAAACAACTTTTTGCCGCTTGAGATTAAGATTTTTCTGTTCTTTTTTATTTAAAAACAAACTACTATTAACTGCCAAAGTTATCTGGAAACTGTGTGGGAATTTCTGTTGCATGGTGTGAGAGCAAAGGGCAGCATCATCATATTGTTCTGGGAGCTTGCTGCATACCAAATGCTGGCCCATACTGGAAGAGACTTACAGAATCCTCTCCTATCTTTTTCGTGTATCATGTCAGAAAGCAGTTTCCACCCAGCCACCCCCATTTCAGTAACTTCGAGGAATTTTAGAAAAGCTTTGAGGAAATTTAGAAAAGATGAGGAATGTCTGGTCAGCCCAAAGAGAAGTATTTAGGTTTTCCACTGTGTGCTGTTGAGGTTTAGCACTGTGATCTGCTCTTGTAACTTGGAAATGGACTAAAAGTCAGTCCTTTTCTTGTGTAAAGTTTTCAAGACAAGACTTGGTGAAGTTCCACAGAAAACCTGCTCTCACCTCACCTCACATCTGACTCTGCTCCAAGCCAGAGGCTGGGCCAGATGAACTCTAGAGGACCTTCCAACCTGACTAATCCTGTGATCCTGTGAAGCAAAAAGCCCCAGATCTGCGTGCTGTAAAAATGTCAGGGCACAGTCGCATTTGAAAACTGTTTATCATAATAGTACTGACATGAATTACCAGGACGTTCTCTTACAGAAATTATCCCTCAGGCACTTGCAAGTCAGTACAGATTTCTGTGAACTTTCTTTTCTGTGAAGGGTGCTATAAAGCTGAAAACAGTTGTCATAAAATTTGTCAAGCAGCAGGGGGAGCAAAAGAATCCAGAGCCTGCTTGCAGGAAAAGTATGACTTCATATCTTCTGACATAATTGGTTTCTGCAGATTTAAGTCTCTCCCTGCCTTTCCCCAACTTTCTTTGCAATTCAGAGTGATGGAGCATGTCATTCTTTGGAAATAAAGATAGGTCCAGCAGCTGCATGATAATCAACTCTCTGATAGCATTTAGCACAATGCCACAGATACTTCTCCCCCAGCTGCCACTGAAAATACTCGGGTAGTATTTTCAATTTCATAATTTAGTCATTTTTCTTCTGCCTTAAGTTTTCTGCAGCACTTGCTGTTTCCTATCACGATTGCAGTGCCTGAGCAGAAACATGCTGCAGGGATGATTTTTGACCCTTCCTTTTCTGCTTGCTCCAGCCATTCGTGAGAATAGACCCTTTGTGCAAAACCTGAACAATCATGAAGGAGACATCAGTCTCCACCTCACTGCACCAAACAGAAATCCTCTGTTCTGCAACAAAGGCTCAGTGCGGTTCCACAGATGGGAGAAGGCCCTGTGCTCACTCATGAGGATTTTATAAAGTCAGCCTCCAGTGGTCCAACATCTTCCTGAACAGGCAGGAATACTTCCATCCGTATCTGAAATAAACTTCACTGGAGCAGGAAGTAAACCTGACCTTGAAAAGGTAAAAGTCTTCAGCCAGTATTTCTGCCAATACTTCATCTCCAAATGGTTATTTTTGTGCCAGCAGCCTGAAGATGAAAAAAATATCTGGGAGTTCCAAGATGGGCAAAAATCAAAGCAGTGAAAACCAGGTCATTCACTAGATGTATTATTTTCAAAGCTGTCCTTGGCACCCATATAATAGCTGATAGTAAATTAAAAAGAATGTAGATTTAGTCTTCAAATTTAATGCTTTTTTTTTTTTTTTTCTTCCTATAATGTAAAAGTCCTAGATCGGATGTGTGATAGCTTCTCAGTATAATGAGGCTGTAATGAAGCCATTGATAAAATAAAACAGGGGAATGTGGAGGAAATCTATTCCTCTTTTTCTTTTTTTTTTATTGCTCTTCGTTGTATACTCATTAGAGACAATGACAACGAACCCAGTCACCCAGAGAAATTCAGACACTGGCACTGTCAGCAGCTGGGGCTGCATCCCCTGAGAGGGTACTGCTTCTTACTGTGACATTTCTTCCTGTGGTTTTTACTGCCCTGGTTCTATTATCCTGTGACTTCAATAAGGCCCAGTAGCAGCCTTTGGTAATAAAGCAATGCAGAGACATAAGATGAAGACAGCCAATAAAAGACAGGAAAAAATGAATGAACCCTGAACACTGCAGCTTCTGCACTGGCTTAAACTTTTGGCTGAGTTTTTATCCTACTGGAAGCTACAGGTATATGTAGTGGCAGCAAAACAAAAACTATGTGGAAAGTTAAATAACACTGTGCAGAACTTCGGAAGAAAATAGAGTTTGTAATGTTTCTTAAAGCCAGTCACTAACCATGACTAAGCCTTGCTTTGTTACAAGATGATACTCATGAAAGCAAGCAATAAAATACAGGGGAACAACTATCCAGAATGGATGGAAACACTGTACTGGCTGTTCAGCAATATAAGGGGAAATTAATAACTCTCATAAGCAGAAAAGAAGATATTTAAGGAAAATCTCCTGCTGAGGAGAGTTGTAAGTATGGCAGAGGAGCTTACATGAACTACTGCTTTAATCTGGACAAACAGGATGATGTGCTATGAAGTACTAGTCGTTATAGATTCTGTGCATGGGGAATGAGGATAGGTGATATTAAACCATGATTTGTGTTGTGTGATGCATTTAAATATTTCAATTATCCTTCGAACTATCTATATTCAAACTCAAATTTCTTAATAAACAGAAAAATACTCCTGCTCACATATTCTTGCTCAGCTTTAGAAAGCACAAGAATCACAGAATGTCTCAGGTTGGAAGGGACCTTAAGGATCATGAATCTCCAGCCCCCTGCCACATGCAGGGCCACCAACCTCCACATTTAATACTAGACCAGTCTGCCCAGGGCCCCATCCAATCTAGCTTTGAACACCTCCAGGGACGGGGCATCCAAAACCTCTCTGAGCAGCCCATTCCAGCACCTTGCACTTCGCCGTGCACCTGAAGAGGTTCACCCAGACTGTGATGTTGCTGTGTCTACCATGACATAAACTCAAGATAAAAAAGAGGCTTCGTGAACTTCAATCCACTTGGAACTACTTGTTCAGCTGCTAGACGTTCCTGCACCTTCACTGCACAAAGACTACGTGTTTGGCTCTCTCACTAATATTAAATAATGTCCCTCATATCTTCCTTCCCAACACCTTTCCCAATTCCCCAGTGTAACTGTTTGTCCATTAAAAAAGATGCAAAGCAGCAGTGACATCACTTTTACAATAGCATTGGTGCTATTAAGCCTAAGCTGGAAAGTCCTTTGTGCCATTTCTAATAAAACAAACGTTACAACTGCTCAGCTCTCCTCCTGTGCATTAACTTGGTGACAGACAATGAACATGGTGTGGTGCATTCAGCCTGCCACCTTCAGCACTGGTAAGGGAAAAACTGGTAATACATACAGTGCTTGAAAACCTGAAGATGCAACTGGCAATATGTTCTTGCATACACTTCATTTAATAGAAATCATGCAGCTAATTGGAGCTGTTGTTTGAAAATGCATCTTTAAAGCACGTGATCTGCCCCAGCTGAGGCTGCTTGAAGAGGAAGCTGAACTGAACAGTGTAGTTCACTAACAAACACTATAAGAAATGATTTCCTCTTTTCCAGTGTTAAAAAAACAAAACAACAAACAGATTGATACTGTTAACTAGATACTGTTCAGTAAAACTGACAAACTTTTGTGTCATCACAGAAGACCTACTTTAATAGAGTTCAACTGTGAAACGGGGATGGGATTTAAAGGAAAAAATAAAAAAGAGAGAGAAAATTATGTGGCATCAGCTCAGGCGTCAGGCTATTCTGGAAAACCCCTGAATTATGCACTGTCATGTCTGAGTTCAGAGACACTGCTGCTATTTTAAGAAGAATCCTTGCTGAAGATGAGTCCATTTGCTGTTACTACTGCTGTGTAGGCCAGTACACAGTTACACACTTAAATAGCTTACTTGTCACATAGCCTTTAGGCACATCTCACATGGGAATGCTCTCCTCAACAGAACCAAGCTTTTCTGCAATGGAAAAGTGTAGTAATTCAGCACTTGCATTTGGAGATTTCTGCACTGTGTGTAGACTGACACATCTCACAACTGCACAATGCATAGTACAAATGCACTAGTTTTCATTCTCAGGGGCCCATGTCTGCGCTTAGTTTACATCTGTACATGGCTGACTTCTAGGGTAATCTAAACAGGTCTAGCATTGAACCAAAATGTTTGGCTCTTTGACAGCCTTATCTAGCAACGGCAGCAAGATCGGCATTTGGCACAATATCTCATTTATAGACCAAAGCCTTTTTGTCGAAGTGTCTTATGACAGTGAAATAATAAACAAGTAAAAGCAGCATTATCCACACTCTTTAAGCCAAGAGAAAATTATCAAGTATGCCTTATTTTCTAAAATCAGAACTACTCAATTTTATGGGCAAGACTCTTCAGCTGAGTCCCTCCCCTCTGCTATATAGATTGTACACTCAATTACACAGCTGCACAAATCATGACTGTTGGAAGGAATCAGTGCTTGCTTTCAACTAAAACCACATCATATGACTAATCATGTCAGCTCTTGTACATACGGGTAGTCTAATGACTTCTGTTTCCAGCCTTTAAATACAATGGCATATCTAGACTTTTTTTTCACCAAGCAGTACTACCTAATTTCCATTTGTTGAAAAGGCAGCTTTAACATCAGCTGCCTTTTCAACAAATGGAAACATCAACATCAACAACAACAAAACAACTGCAACATCAACAACAACAAAATCATGAGACAATCACAGACACTTCTGTATGCTGCCCAGTTAACTCAAGAAGACTCAAGTGCAGCCTTTGAGATCCTATGAACATTCTTAAAACAAAACCAAAGTTCTGTTTCTTAATAGAACTATGCATTTTATTATATTCTAGCCCAACACTGTCAACTGTCAAGGGTGACATAACATATTTGCTTGGTTTGGAGTATGTCTTGTGTAGGCAGGACTGGTCTGTGGAAGGAGATGGGATATTTTTCTTCCAAGTCTATGAAATATTCAATGAAGTCTATGAAGTCTTCAATGACTGGGAGGTTTCACAGGGTTTTACACTGGGAGAACGCCTTCCTACATGATTGCTGCTCATATTAAGTGTCTGACTACTACAATGGAATTTTTTCATATTCCCATCTTCTGGAAACCTTCTATCCAGTGAAGAATGGATTCATATAACATGTCTAAGTGTCTTGTTTTGATCTCCTGAACCTAGAAGCCTGTTTCCCATTTTCATGCTGATTCCAAAGAACAGGATGTTACCAACAGTGATGCCAGTAGTTTACTGAAATCCATTACAACAGAGTCTTGTCAGGAATACAAAATTACTGATGATCATGGAAACGGTGGCCACCTGATGTAGATGCAAGAGAAGGAAATTTGAAATCCAGTTCCTTACAGTCTATGGTACATGGTAACTTGGCTTGTTGCTCCACTGAGCTTGATGTGCTGAAGCATTTGTGACTTCAGGCTCCTGAATCAAAAAGAGTCTTTAGAGCTCATGTGTCTATTTTTCTTCTCTGTCTACTGACAAGCAATCCTAAGAACTTATCGCTAGTAGGCAAAAATAGAGACAGGACAGAAAAAGCTATGGACCTCAAAAGTGTTTCTGGAATGTCAGTGAGGACAAATCTCTCGGGATGAGTTTATGAAAGGACTGCCCTTGAGACCTATTGGAATGCATCCAGAGAGAGGCCACAAAAATAATCCAAGGGGATCCTTGGAGCTCTCCTATGAGGACAGAACTATGAGCTCTCTCCCAAGAGAGCTGGGGCTGTTTTATTTTCCTGAATTTTTTCCTAAAGATGTAATATGTGAATGTGCACAATCTGAAAATCCTGCAGGTTGAACAAAACTTCATCCTTAAGCCTAAACACAACCCAGACTTGTGATCCACACATACTTTAATCTGTGTTACTTCTCATTTAAGATGAAAAAGTGTCCCCCACCAGTCATCATTCAGAGGAAATTTCAACAGTCATCTCATGTGATTTTCCTATCTCTTAAATTTCAATTTCCAACAATCTCCAACAAACTGGCAGCAGGAGTGGACTTCATCTAGCACTCTCACAGCATCTGCAGTCATTTAGTAGTCTGCTTTACCTGCACCCAACTGCAAGCTTCACAGATGAAGTAAAAAAAAATCCCAGTCAGTCTCTGATTTCCTACCTCTAATATTGCAAATATATGGCAATATAGCACATTACAGATTTAATTAACAGAATACCATACTTTAGCCTACCTGATAAGTCGATATTTTTAAGAGCATGAGCAAAATTGAGTAGATTAAAAAATATATATATATCTGTGATAATAACTTTCAATTGTTTGGTAATTTTTGTTATAAAGCATGAAAATCTAAAGGAGGTTTGAAGAGGACTTAAATGAAAAGGCTGATAAATAGTCCGCATAGTATTCAGGCCTTGAGCTTTTGCAATGGATTTCATCTCCCTTTATGCTTTTTTAATGCTACGGTAGATACTTCTAACTGTAATATCAGAATCAATCTCTCTAGATGGAGTACAATCACTTGCACAAATGTAGCAAACTACAGAATTCAGGCATCAGTCTTTGCAATTCTTCCAACATAGACACGAGTTCAGATTCTTTCATCATTGTAACCACCACCTCTGAGGTGCCCCTTGTTAGCTCATTTGCTTGTCAACTTGTATGCAAGTAGCCCTACCATGGAAGACTAGGGCCCAGTGAGGCAGCAGGGAATAGCTATGGCAGCTTCAACATATGCTGTCTTTCCCATTATTCACGGTCAATTTTGAAAGCCAGGGGATGGGCTGTCAATCCATACTGCATGAGACAACTGCATTTTTTCATTTTGCTGATAAGCCAGTTGTCAGAAGTTTTGTTCATTAAAAGAAAAAAGGGAGAGGGGAAAAAAAGAAAAGCAAATCTCTGATATCACCTTGAATGTGGCAGCTGACTTGAAATGAAAAGTAATGAGAAGAATTAAAGAAAATACCTCTAGCCCTTAAGATATCTACTCTGAGTTAATCAGTGCTGATTTTCTTAGTACTCCAGTACTACGATCACCTCCAGTTAAAAGCAACACACTCAATAAGAAAAGTCACATGTTTTTTTCAAACTACGGTGCTTTTAACACTAGGAGATAATTTTCTGGTTTAGATGAAAGCCAGACAGTTGAACAAAGGTTTCTTACCGTTAAGGACAAAGCCATGCAAACAAAAGTGAACTTCTTGATATGTGTCGCTGTGACGGTGCTATTGGTGTTCACCAGTTTATTGCTGGGGTTATTCTAGGGTAAGAGAAAGAGATAACAAGCATTAGCTTGGCTCCAGACTTCTGAGAAGCTGACGGCACTCACAGTCCTTGTGTTGCATCTGACTGTGTGTATGTACATCTTTTTTGCTTGCTTGCTGTTCAATCTAGAGCTTTCTGAGTATTGTGTAGCACCACAGAATATTTTCTGCTGAAGGTGACAGTAACTGCTGCTATGGCTACTGAGGGCTGAGTAATATCCCTGTTTTTCTAAAGAGTAAATCCTATTTAACACATTCAGCTTTAAAAAAGAACGGTAACTCTTTCTAAGAAAATTCCATGTGATTTTTTTTTTTTTTTTACTTAGTTTAAAAATTGTAGCAGTTTTTCACAGGAGAAATGAGATTCCATTCCTTTTTACTCCAGAGTGATACCAAATCCATATATGCTTCCAAGTATACTTACTGATCCAATTAACCAGGGAGATAACATAAACAAAGCTCCTCAAACAGCTGGCTCTGCTAATGCAGATTAATGAACAGAACATAATTAGGACGATTAGATGTTCCACCTTGAACATGGGCTCTGTACTCAGTACACATAGCAGTGAAGTTTTGCTTAAAACAACGAAAACCCTTCCCCAAATGTCTAATGCACCAAACGAAGCTGAAGATTTAAAATTGCCCTCAGGGAACATGTTGAAACAAACTAAATGATCTGTGAAAGAAAAGGAAGAGATATCAAAAGTAGGGCACCATTAGGAGCTCTACAGCAGTCGGGTGTTGGATCATGTACTGCATTTACCCTGGGGCTGTTCGAAATACACTCACCTGTTACCAAACTGGTTAAGAGTGCTGGGGAGATGTAATGCCACACTTATTTACCTTTGTGTATCTCAGATAGAATACCAGTATCTATCACATCTTGCCTTACTGAACTTACGTGTATGAGAAATAGGAACTAGCACAGACACATCTTGGGAATGAAGAAAATGAACATGAGCTCTGTGAAGGGCACACCATTATACACACAGTTGAGAAGTCAATAGAATTTTGTGATTTAAAGATTTTGTAGCAATGAGTGCAGTGATGGCAAGCTGACAGCCTTACTCTCTCAATTAAATATCTACTTGGAAACTTGAGCACATGAAAATTCTTGACCTTTTCATATAAGCATGCCAATCTCTAAAGGAGGAAGCTACCCTCAAGCTTGCCCTTTTGGGGTATAGGTTACGAAAACCTTCTGTAAATATTTTCTTTATGAGTATATCCTTATTTCTTGTGTTTTTGAAGAATATTTTGTTATCATTGATTTCTACATATGTGAAGATGGGCCCTATTTACATCACTCATCAAAGTTTAAACAAACTGCTGCATGGCTCAGCTTTATGACATTTGTTCCTATCTCATGGCTGCTTACACTGCCCTTATTTTATTCTGCCCTTTGCTGTAACTCCTGCCCACACACTCTTTATTCCCGTCTCTTGCACACTGCTTAACTCTTGAATCAAAGCACCATACATAATACAGAGTAAAAAGAGTATCCATTCCCATCTACTTATCAGTAGCACTCACAAATCATCTCATAGTCACTGTGGTTGCTCTGAATCAGATCTGTTAAGGATAATGACATTATCACCATATATTTTCAGGCTGGATGGAGCTCTGAGCAACCTAATCTAGGTGTAGATATCTCTGTTCATTGCATGGGAGTTGGACCAGGTGACCTTAAAGGGTCTCTTCCAACTCAAACAATTCTATAATTCTATTATTCTAAATCAACAAACAGCACAGAACCAGTATATTCCTGTTTCATTTTAGCAAATCAGTAGTAATCCTTAACTTGAGGGCAACTGCTAGGCCGTGAGGATGCTCTGCAAACAGACATATGACTCTGCATCTTTTACATATATGAAAAGAAGTAACCAATTTCCTTTGAAGACAAAAGTCTGACTTCTCCAGTATAGGCACTGAAGAGGAGTATACTTTCTGGATCCCAAATCACATCTGCCAGTTAAGGCAAATCAGTGTGTTTCTGGTGGCCATCCACATCACCAGACTGTTGAGTAACTGGCGAAAGAAAATGGAATCTACATGCATGCAAACTATTTCAACAATTAAACATCACAACTGGAGTTTTATAAAGAAATAAAAACAGGTTCTATTTGGACTCTCCTGAGAAAGAAAGCCTTAGCTTTTGAAATGCCTGGTGACACATGAATGATGTGTGACCAATTAAATGTGTTAAAACAATTCTCACAGCGATTTAAAAATAAAACAACACTGTGGGTTTCTGGTTTGTTATTGTCTGAAGGGCACAGTGGAGGCATTTGAAAATATGGTTCTTAGGATGAGGTATCTTTTATACTGTTAATACTACACTTAGCATCTTTTATGCCATAGTGCTCTTCAAACATACAACTAAAATCCCTGTTCCTTATCTTTTTGGCAAATAGATCATTTGTACCAATTTCTGCCTTATCTTCACCTTTTCTTCCTCACATTTGTTCCTCAAGAGCTCCATGAGGTCTTTCAACTGAAATAAATTGACAAATCATGATCTAATCCTGCCACCATCTTAGCCAGGAATGCATCTTCTAGCAGGCAAGTGAGACCTGGATTTAAGCTTCTTAATTACTGTCAATTTTGCTAGGCAATAGTTTGAAAGAGATATGCATTTGGTTGTAGCTCATAAAACATAAGGTTAGCAGCCCCTGTGCTTCCTGTTCCAAACCATTTTTATTTTGTGGTCCATCAATTTTGCGTTCTACAGGTTCTTTTCAGCAGTGTAACCTCTGAGAAAGTCTGTGTGTTGTATTTCACCTGATATGTCAATTTAGCTGCATACTGGCAAGTTAGGACCTATTTGATTTTTCTCTTTTTCTTTTTAAATTCTTCTTGGAAATATCATGGATCAAATCAAATGAGGCTTGCTTCAGTTAAGTACATACCTGAGCAAGCAAGCATGTTTATCACTAGTGAACTATTTGGAACCAGAAAGTTCAGCTGATATAATTTCATGGTAAATAAAGAGAAGGAGAGGAGCTAGCATTTGAAAGAGTATCACAGAACATGACTGTTCTTCACACAACTTATGGGTTAGTGAGTACTAATTATAAAACAGTAAAAAAGAGTCTAAAGAAAATCAACTTTGGTTATATTTTCACTGTGCACTCTGTTCCAGGAGCAGTCCTTGCATTCTTATGTAATCACATCATTTGCTAACAAAATTCTTCATAGACTTGGTCAGCTAAGTCACTGCTACTAAAATAATGGTTTATCTGTGTTGTTGCCAAATTAAGAGACAATCTTTGTTAAATATTAATATATACCAAAGAACCTAAGCCTATGTCACATATACCTCACAATAGAAAGAACAAGCTGATTGGAACAGAGACATGAACTCTTACACTGCTGTATACTTTATGAAACCTCATTTCATTAGTTGTGTAGCTAATGAAATGCACAGTTAGTGAGGACATTTTTTAATCCTTAAAAAAACAGCATCTATCTATTCAAAAGATAGCTTAATACCCTATAACACAGTTAAGGTTAAAATCATAAATTAGACAACAGCTTGAAGCCATTGAAAAACAATTCATTTTAACTAGGTTTATAAGAAAACCTTATCAGTGAGACAAAGAACAATTGGTACCAAAGAGAAACAAAATGATAGATGGCCATTAATATCACCCTATTCAAGCTCTGGAGGGTTGCTCCATCTTTTAAAATACTCTATTACACTTGTTTATGGAGGTCCTTTCCAGCTCTAAGGATTCTATGACTCCATGGAGACATGAACTAAGCTTCTTCGTATCTGTTTGAAGAAATTTCTCAGATATCAATGAAGTTACCCTCAAATCAAAACGTTGCAATGCAGAAAAAAGGAGGACCACAGATGTGAAATCACACTAGACGTATTTACTACATTCCTATGACAGGCACTCACCTTGTCAAAAGCTGGGTATACTGCTCTAATTTCTGTCAGCCAGCCATACGGCATGTGTCCCACAGGATAGGTAGCTGTCAGAATTGCCACTGCCTATGAAATGAGACAAGGAAACATAGACCTCAAATCTCTGAGCACAACAGTTTGACTAACATGCCATCTTCCATAAATACTGCTACATTGACCTTGATGCAATAAGAAAAATAGGCATGCAACTGGAAGGTCTTTGCTTCAGGGGGGATGGCCATCACTCAGTCAGGCATTCGGAGCTTAGGAAATCCATCATGCAATATTGTTAACATTACTCAGCTTTGCCATTTCACTGTCATGCTGATAACTTGGGGATGACTGACACCTTAAGCTGATGTGTTCCCTTGCTCAGATGAACACCACCCTCCCACATTTCTCCCAGACTGTTTTATCTAGAGATACTTGAGTAGCAGAATGAATTGGGGCCTTGTATCATATCTCATGATCTGAATTTAGACAGATTTTCCTTTATTATTCATACGTAGAACAGTTTTCAGCAAGACTGATTCCAAAGCAATAGCGCTCAGTGGCTGACTGAAGTTGAGTATCAAACTACTGTGCAGCATGAGGCACTTATGAAACAAAAGAAATGTGCTCTCCCAGCTTTGGTGCTAACCAACTAATTGATTGCATTTTGTTCACAGGATCAGATCTGTTATGATTCACCTAAATTCAGATTCATTTCTTATCTTATGGTAGAGTTAAGAAAGACTTTTAACTACTGCTGTGTGTTTCACTTCCAAACTTTCGAAGTACATTTTCTTGGTTATCTGACCACATTTTCCTGTAATAAATATAATTGCTGTCCTTGTCTGGTGACAGATCTAGCCAAATGCAGGAAACTGACGATGCAACAATTTGTTCTCTATGCTGTTTTGAAAAAAACCTCTGTTTTTCAAACAAGTGTTAATGTGCTCTTTGTATCTGTAGCTTCCGCGGAAACGAATAGGAGGTATTGCTTTTGGAGCAACCTGTGCCATAGAACAGTTCCACATGGGACTACTGGTAATTGTACTAAAACCTCTGGGATCAGAACAATCCAGAGCAGAGCTTGACAACCTGGGTGTAGAAACTGTTCAATGAAAAAAATTCACTGGTCTTGTTGAGGGTGAGAATTTGGTAGGCCTGGCAGAAATGCCCATGTATTTAGGACTTTTTCTTGACAGTATGGCTGAGAAGAGAAACACAGAGGCAAGTAGGTGTAAATGACCATTTGAAGTAACAGGGAACACTGACTTTCTCACCTCTGTGGCTGAAGAACTGCCACCTAGGTCTCGGGAGACAAAAAGGTTGACAATGGGCCTGCTTATTCGCTGAGTTGCCAAGATTAATGCCAAAGGCCACCAGAAGCTCAGCATCTTCCTGATCGTAGCCTCTCCCTGGAGAAAACAAACATAAAATAAGTGGCTTTGACAAGAAGCACACTGAACTGAATCAAAAGCACAGAGAAAGTATTTCTGTTTCTCTTACCCACTGTCAGTTTGGTGCATTCATTTCATTAAGTTTAAACAGCAGGACTCTAGAATATATTCATTCATTTTAGCAATAATGATTCAAAAGAAGTTGTGTTGAGGGTGTAAAAAAATAATGCACAAGGTACCTGAATAATTGTTCTGATTATTAATCAGGAAAAGGTATGTGAACTCCAATACAACATTCAAAGAAAAAGAAGTTTTGAAACATTCTTTCCCACGAAATAAAGCATCTGCTTCATTCGGTGCTGTCTTACAGCATTAGAAGGAGAGAGCTCAGCACTTGAGATATTAAGCAGACAGCACATCAATACCACCTAATGCACTGTCTGATGAGCATTAACAGCTCTGTAATAGATTCCATCAGCCCTTTTTAAACAAATATGGTTTTCCTTGCAGGATGGAGCAAGCAAGCCCTTCGTACATAGTGGTTTAATAGAGTATTGTAACACAAAAAGCAAGTTTAAAGTCACTTAACCACAACATCACCAAATATTAAGACATACCCCCATTTCGGGCCCACTTCTGTCAGGAATGACATCATGTATGTTCCTGTAGTATCCCAGGCATAATGTGGTACATCGGACAAGTGCTCCCATGTATAGGGACAAGATTGGGATCAGGAGAGGCTCCCTGCACTCCAAGTGACTGTGAAGCAAAATGGCTACAAAAACAACCTGCAGAGCACACAAAAGAAAAGATGTGTAGTTTGTCTGTCCGTTTCTTCAGGAATAACATATCTCCTGTCTGACTCCAAACAAGCCTGTCTGAGCCAACAACGTGTGACTATGCTATCTGACTTGCAGCATGCAGAAACTTCTGTCAGGATTCTTCCCTGCATTTGGTCACACAAACAAGAGTAATAAATTATCATCATACAGAAGCTGCATAAAAAGTACTTAGAGGCCTGGGCAGATGTCAGACTAGAGGCTATAAATAGGAGGCTTGCATTCAAGTCCGGTAAAGCCTGACATCAAGCATGTACGGTTGTAAGGGTGCCAACTCTCACAGGACAATTAGGTATCCTGATATCAACTGAGGCTGAAGACATGCCTTCAGCGTCAGCTTCTAAGTCTTGCCTTCTATATTTTTGAGGGGAGCATGTGAGAATTAAAAAGTCAGATGTCTTAAAGCATTCAACTCAAAATTTAGAAGCAGGAAGTCTTGTGTTATCTCAATTTTGTACTTTTCTGAATGCAATTTCAGTATTCCCTCATTTGCTCTTGAGCTGAGTGTTACACTGATGTTACCAAAACGGAAACCATTAGCCTAATGAACAGCTCATAATTACAACATGCAAAATGAAATGCTCAATCCAGAAAATGAAAGGAATTGATTAATACAATATTATTCTCTTCCATAGTCTCTTCCATAAGAGCTGACGGCATGCCTGTTAAATTCCTAGTGTCTCTGCATGGTGGGCACAACTGGGAAGCCAACTGCATTTGCTTTTGTGAACAGCAGCATCAAGAATAACTCTGCTAGAGGTTCCATGAGTTCCAAGAAATATAAAACACATTGTTCAGGGGCAGGTTCTGTCTTTTATTGCTAGAGCTTAAGAAATGCTTAAATCACATTGTGCACATATTTATTAAGCAGGCCATGATGTTTGAAAGGATTTGTAAAATAGCTTTTTTGAACTCCACAAAAGATTTCTTCAGTAAACTGATGCAAAGTCAGTCACAAATTGTGCACACAAAGCTATTTAAGGAGAATTATCTACTGCCTGTGCACCTATTGCTTGCGTAAGGCATAGATGTAGGTGTAAGGAAAGTTAGGGTGTGGAGAATCACTACATTTTGTCTTCTGGATTTGCTCTTGCTCTGTGCAATACTTTTTTATAGACTGGAGACAGGTGTCTTATTCTTCATGAGCCTGGCACCCCACTCACTTGTGAAAAGGCCACATGTACCACGGCCACAATAGGAATTCCAGTTTCTGTATTTAGGTGTAGATGACCTGACATGTATCTAAGGTCAGTCATGTCAGAACAAAAGCAGAGCCTGGGTGTTAAGGTCATTAAGAGTAATTAGTATTATCTTCAGGGATTTAATGTAGTACTGCAGAGGACCAGACATGCCAAACATAGAATAACAGCTGACTGAATAGTTTAACCTGATTTATAGTTTTCTCCTATTTTGTATGAAGAAAATGTGATGAAAAATTGAACTAAGTGCTAATGACCTCATATTTCCTTTGATGCTGTACTATTATTATACTCTTCCTTACCCAGTCACTCCCTCAGCTGGTAATGGGACAGTACAGTAACTGTTTACAGGCTCTGGGATCCTCCATTTAATAATATGTTTATAAATACTCTAAAAAGAGGGCTCTATATTGGTTCTCAAAAGGTACAGCACTGGACATCAGCAATGCATATGAATATAGTTTTGTAAGCGTGTCTCGTACGAAGCAAACAGGGTATTTAAGACCTCCTTCACAAATGGAAGTTCAAATGCTTGGTCTTCGCTGCTCCACCCAGGAGGTATCAGCACAGAAGGCTTCTACTGCAGTTCCAGGCTTTTGTCTTTTGGTCCACTAGCAAGAGCAGTGCTACAGAGGCACTCAGAAAATGGTTTACACCTCTGTGTTTCACTAGATTAAACAGCATGTGAAAACTGATGTGTGGACATCAAGATTTCACTTCCCTGCCTACATACTCCACTCAGGATCACAGCAGAACCGTGCAAAGCGTGAGGCAGAAGGTATATGGGGGAGAAAGATCTCTGTCAAAGCCACCCATCAGCCCCAGAACTGGTAGCAGTCATCAGTCTCTCTGTCTGACCTTTCTATTTCCCAGGTGTAGAAGTATATATAACTTGATTCTCAACCATCCCAACACAGTATTTGGAGGTGCCCTAAGCCAAACTGCCCTGGTTCCTTTCTTCTGACACTGCATCAAGATTAACTTGATCCAGCCAAGTGAGACCAGCCTACACCACAGCTGTCTGCAAAGAGCTTCCACGCAGTGGGGAAACTACTGGAGAGCAGCATGCAAAAGGCGATCCTGGTGTGCTGCCCGTGGTAGAGACAGAAGCCAATCTCCGTGCAAAAGCACCAGTGCTTAAGAAAGCATCTAATTCATAGCACAATGGAAACAGTGACTGCCAAGAGGAGCCATTACCTGAGCTATGACATCTGAGATGGAGGCACATCCCACCAGGAAACTGTACTTGTGTTTCAGAAGAATTCCAGCATGGGTCCATGCCTGAAAAAAAGAAGGCGGAACAGAATTTGGGAAATTATCATGCTATTTGTTACAGATTTCAGGTCCCAGAATGCTCTTTTCAGTATGCTATATTATACACAAAAAACAGTAGCATCTGGTGTGAACCTGGGTAAACGTTAAGCCAGCAGTGCAGAGAAAGTACTGCAGCTCTTAGTTCCTCTAGGCCTGGGCTAGAAGGAAGAATGGAAATAAACTTACTAATTAAATAGAAATTTCTGAGGAGGAGTGTCAGTAAGAAACTGTCCTAATAAAACAGATGCTGCATTTATCAGATTATCACACTAAACAATCTATCAGAAGAGTTGTTCTTCTCATTCTCACATTGGATGCATCTCAAAAATATAAAATTAATTACCTAAACTGAGTCCCATCTGGAAAAGAAAATCTAATGAATCAACATCCTTTTATTGTCAGCTACTGTTTTAAGAGGAGAAAGCAGTGGAGGCATGCCACAAAAAAAGTTATCATTTTTACTTTTATATAGAAGTATAGGAGTGAATTACTGCTGCCATATCATTGTTTACGTCGTGCCAACCACATGCAGTAAGCCTGGTGATGAAGAGAGCAGCAGCCCACGCACTTGAGATATGCTGGACATAGCTGTGCTTGCACAAAATGATGGTAACATGTATCTTTTCAATACATTTGCTTAGAAAAAGTATTGAGCTTATTCCTTGTGAGCTCTGCAAGTAATCGGAGAATGTTCAGTAAATCAAACTCTTCCACTGCTAATTGCATTGAAAAAACACACAGTCTGTGAGGCTCATCATAAGATGATCAGTGTTTTCCAGCATGCATATACACTAACTCTGACAAGGAAACTAAGGACTTTCACATTTGTCATGATCTCTGGATGTTTAATTCCACCCAGATGCTTTTTCCAGGTAGCAGAAGATGGCATGTTAGTGTATATCCAGAACTACTGCTTGCAAAGGACATGCCTTCCTCCTGCAGACCTTCATTTTCCCATCAAACAACAGACTTTGCAAACTAAGGGCACCAAAGAAAAAAACAGCATTCATATTAAAATTCAGCTGTGAATCATGCACTCACCATGGCATCCATAAAAGGGAAGGCAGCAAGATAAAGGAAGGCCCTCCGAGTTTTACTTCCCACTGATTCATCCACATGGTGTAGCTTATTAATTATGTAATACCCCAAATCGCTATACGCTGTAGAGATATAAGAATAGGAATGAATAATAAAGATTATATATGGATTCTGGGTAAGATGCCCCAAAGTACCAGAAAGAGGAGGATGCCTAGGAGATCAGAGAGCATCCACTCAGTAAACAGCTGCAGGGGCTTCAGGATGTTACAGCCTCACCAGCTGCTGTTTATCACTAAGGAGTGCTTTCACAATCCTTTTCCAAGTAACCTTTGGCAGAGGAGTGATAACAAATGGCTGGGTAGGGAGATGGGTATAATAAATGCCACATCTGTTTGGTAAATGAACACACTGCTATTCCAGAAAATCTACCACTCTTTCATTAACTCAGAGCTCTTTGTTAGAAAAGCTGTTATCACCAGATGCTGTGTATTTCATGGGTTATAGTGCCTTATAAATCCTGAAACCCCCTATTGCCACTGCATTCTCATGACATTACCTGTAAACCTGCCCAAAGCTATAAAAGGAGTACTATGAATTGCAGAGGCTCGCAATAAATCACACTCATTATGCCCTGTGAGTGCCTCTCCCTCACTGCCTAATGACCACCTCTGCTGGGACTGTCAGGGCACTACATAGCCTCTAACAGTTGTTACTCTCCTTCCTTGTTTACAGCTGGCATCTCAGGAACCACAAGTCAGAAAACGATTTTCTGCACTGCTGGGAATCACTCTATTTGCTGTCCATTTTCAGTCTGGGGAGAGTTTTTAGTGCTGGGTAAAACACTTCTCACCAGATTTTAGTTTTCAAGTGCAGGGTTGAAGACAGAACTATGATACGGAGTAAGGAAGAACTAGCTATGGCTAGCATGCCTGAACTTCAGGACTTGCGTAAATACGCATAGTTCAGTAATCCAAACAGCTTTCAACTTCTATAAATCATATTATAGATCTGCTTATTATCACATAGCTTCAACTACACCCTTGTAATAGTTGTCAAAAAAATGACTGAGTTGTACAGTCAAACTCCCAAAGCAAGTAGCTGAAAATTAACCTATACCTGGCTAGTCCGACCTCACTTCTCTTCTGTCTGTGTCTCTCCTAAGATAAAGATTTCCAGTGTGAATACTTTCACAGAATCACAGAATCACCCGGGTTGGAAGGGACCTCAAGGATCATGTAGTTCCAACCCCCCTGCCTAGCAGGGCCACCAAACACACACATTCAGATCAGGTTGCCCAGGACCCCGTCCAACCTGGCCTTAAACACATCCAAGGACGGGGCATCCACAACCTCCCTGGGCAGCCCGTTCCAGGGCCTAACCACTCTCCTTGTATAGAACTTCCCCCTAACATCCAACCTAAATCTTCCCTCCTTCAACTTCGATCCATTTCCCCTAGTCCTGCTGTTGTCAGCCCTTTTGAAGAGTTTACTCCCCTCCTGGGTGTAGGTTCCCTTCAGGTATTGATAGGCTGCAATGAGGTCACCCCGCAGCCTTCTCTTCTCCAGGCTGAACAAGCCCAACTCCCTCAGCCTGTCCTCATAGGGGAGGTGCTCCAGCCCCCTGATCATCTTAGTCGCCCTCCTCTGGACCCTTTCCAAAATCTCAATGTCTTTCAATGTCTTTCCTGTTTTTCAGTTTGTAGCAATTCTAGCATAATTGAACAGAGTACTTTAGGAAAGCCATCCTTTTCATGAAAGCAGGCCACATCTTTGGATCCACAAATACTTGCACTAGTTGTGCAATCATTTTAGCCCATAAATAACTCTCATAAACAGTGTTTGGAAGCAATTAAAAAGGAGTTTAACTCATCATTGTTTCATGATGGCTTAGGCATACAGCAGCTAAATGGTTTAAAGGACTGACAAGGGAGCAAAAAGAAAGATGTAGTCCAATAGCACTGAGAACAAATCTCAGACTCAATCCAGACAGGATTGAGGCTCACACCACCCCAAGTATATTTAAATAATAAAACCTCTCCATTTCCCTATGCTGGTCCATATCTACTAAAGTTGGGCTCACAGACTCTCATTTTACCCAGTAATCCTCAAGTTGGTGAGCTGAGCTTTCCTTCTGAGCCTCTCCACAACAACTGGACTAATTTCCTTTCAAAAGGTACTGGGAGAGAACTTCAGACTTTCCTGAGTTCAGAGAGTCCAGCTTAGTTCCTTAAGCACATTAGATACAAACAAAACCACAGCTCCTTCTTATTTTTGCACAAATATATTTGCACAGTCCAGACTCTAATTTTCACTCAGTACTTTGAAAAATGTCTCTTATATATGGATTATTGTATGCTAACCTTGTAAAAAGCTGCTTTTTTTGTAGCAGGACGTTACATCAATGTTTCTAAATTGACTTACCTGAATGAATGAGAACAAGTTTGGAAAGCATGTGAGGCAAGCTACCTATGAGGGCCAGGCTCATGGAGTTCTCTCTTAGGTCCTGCTGAAGTTGTGTTAAACTCCTCCTGCACAAAAGCTTAAAAACTATTGCAGGGAACACACCAGTCTTATTCCCCACAAGGAAACAAAGAGAATCTGCATCCAGCTGCTGAGGAGCCTGCTTTTGTGGAGGGGTCACCATCAGTGCAATGATGGGAAGATATCATGACACAGGAGTCAACATTTGTGTTTTCTACACACTTACCCTCTGGTCTTCTTTCCTACTTTAAAGGAGACTTCTAAAGAGTTTAGGAAATGAATAACAAAAAACTTTTTTTGGCTCTAAAAGCTATTAATATGCTTATTTATTTATTTATTTTGAGTTTAAGTAAACATTAAGTTTCACAGAATTAGCAGGGTCAAAGGCTGAATTACTCTCATGTCTAGGAACACCCAGTTCACCACATGGTTGTAGTTTACTGGCAGGGCACTCTCAAAGGACTTACACAACCACAGCCCACAGCACCAATTTTTTAGGATTTCTAAGGATATCAGAGCCAGGCTTTGTAAGCTTTAAGATTCGTCCTCCTCTCCCCCATCCAAAAGAAATCAACTCTACTGTGACTTTAATTTTAAAATAATAGTGGAGTGACTAAGCTAAGTTTAAAGGATAGTTTTAAAATACTTAACTATTTTCTTCCACCTGCCAGTGAAAGCACACGATTGCTTTTGCTGATGTCAGTGAATGCTTCCATTCTCAGAAAGAAGGACTCAAAAAGCTGAGATGCACTGACAAATATACAGGCGTGTGTCTCTGAGCTGTGATTAAAGCGACTGCTGATGCAATTAGAACTTAACCTTGGGCAACCTTACATACTTATTATGAAGCATGGTACAAAATTAATAACAGACAACAGGGCTGAAGAACACCACACGAATCTAAAGCAGATGGCTCTTCCCATTCCTTGCATCATTTCAGCCAAAACAGAGTCCAACTCCAAGATAAACTGCCTGTTTGCTCTTGTAATAACTCATTTATTTTGATGTCCATGGATTGGTTTTGCTTCTCATACAACAGCATTTAAGCAGGAACTTTTACTTTTGTCTTTCTTAGTTTTGTCTTAAGACCCAGAAGCTTACAAAATGATACTGAAATATTGTGCACCTAACTGGATCTCCTCTACACTGAGTTCTGCAATGAGCCAATTATTACCACATAAACTTCAGACATCCTTGAACAAGCGAACACACTCTTAATGATGCCAGTAGTCTCAAACAAATAGCTGCACTGTAGTCATCTCGGGGCTGTCTACACTCCAGCATGTTATACTTACATCATAGGAAAACAAAAAGAAACCCTCACAGGAAGTGATACCACTTATTTCCAGACACAAAACCTCAAATGTCAATATTTGCTTTCCACAATAATGATAATAAAAAAAAAATTAATTATGTTTTGGGGTTAAAGTGTTGCTTTTTTTGTTGTTGTTGATGTATTCCATATTCACATTTTGGTGCCAGTTTTAAAAATGAATTTAGACACTTGAGAAATAAAAATTGACTCTGCCGCTATTCAGAATGATGTCTCACAGGGCCAAAACTGGCTAAGTAATTTGGGTAGGTAGGCAAATACCAATTTGCTAAAAATAAGAAATGTTAATGGCAAGTCTTCATTTGGAGATGGTACAGGTTACATAGATTTCTTTACGTCTTTGATTAGCTTGACTTATAGCAGAAGCAGAAGCTTGGGTCCCACATGCAGAAGGCCAGATGATCTGGGTGTCTTGAGCTCCACGTTTCTCTTTTGCTCAAAGCAATGAATAAATAAGAAAACCACCTCAGGAAAAACTCAGTGTATACTGGTAACTGCAATTGTTGTCCTTTGTGATCAGCCATAGTTGCAAAATTGAGTTATTTTTTCCTAATCTGCCACTGTCAAAAGGCCCCTGGTTTATCTTTGGGTAGGCCAGCATCTTGCAAATTTCAAAATTAGTCTCTTTTAACTAAAAAACAATTACTATTCTAAAATCAACAAATGCTGTGGTCATAGGTTTTCTTCATTCTTCCTTTGCCCTTGAATACTTTGCTGATAAGAAATTGCACCTGTTTTGTAAGAAAGTTGTGGGTCAGCTGGGGAAAGAAGTCATTGCTTTAGCAACAGCTACTTGAAGATGCTGAAGCAGGAAACTGTTTTTAATAAATAACATTTTATCATCTCTTTGACGACAAAAATAAAAAGCAAGTCTGGTTTATATACTGGTTTGTGATCCTATGCTATCATCTTTTCCCTGGGCAAAAAGTTTAGTACAAACCAGTACGGTGGCCAGGTTAGAACAAGACTGACTGGAAAAAATTGCTCATTTTGGCACAAGCCCCACTATGATACCTAATCACTGAAAGATCTTTCACATATATGAAGTGACTATGCATGCAGGTTCAAAAAACTGCTAACAACTGATAAAGTTTTTACACCTGTGCAATCTGTGCATGAGGGGCTGGTGTCTGTTAGCACATCAGTAATAAACTGGAACAAAACAACAGGGCCACTTACATACACTTAGTGGACAGTCAGTCTGATGCGTTTGCCTTGTTACTAAAGTTCCCACCTTTTTTTTTCTGGTGATGCCAAATGATCCATTATAGAATTTTGATCAGCTGCAGTAGACACCAGTCAACGGTGCCTACTTAAGCAAAAAGGACGTTTCCCCAAAGTAACTTCTTGCCATTTCTAGAACCTCAGACAGGTGTAGAAAGTAATATTAGCAAGCAAAAGGAGATACACTTTTGCAGTACACCTTTTCTCAGTAAATCAGTGAAGCACTGAACAATGCTGTTTGCTTGCCAAAGAAAATGTGCAGATCCTATATGACACAAGAGCTAAAGGGCCTCATTTAGTACGGAGGAACAACACCTATGAAGTGCATTATGGAACATGATGTTCTATAAATGAAAGCACCATTCTCTCTCTCTCTCTCAAGTTCGTAATTTATTAAGATGCCAAAAATATGCACACAAAGGCTTATCATCTTGAATCGTTTCTCTTATAGCCCAATATTCCCACTCAAAAGCCAATCTCTGAAATAAATAGATGCTTTACATTCCTTCCTACAAGGAAACTAAACTGCTGGCAGTAGCTGCTCCTAAAATAGCACAAGGGAAGGAAGGCAGCATACTATCTTCTATTTCTAGATAACAACTGAAACAGCAAAGGCAGGAATAATGTACTGACCAAGGTTTACAGCAGCACTTAAAGTGGGAAGAGAAAAATCATTTCAGTTCTTTTTGGTCATGTCAATCAGTTTCTTGGTTCTTACTACTACCTGCACAGGAGAATTATAGGAACTACTGGTAAGGTTGTTGCAGATTAGAATGTGGTGCAGTGATGACTGCGAGTTTGGGTGGTTTGGCTCAGCCAGTCGTACCCACAGAGGAATGGGTTAGCCTCTAAGAAGAGCAGCAGTGGGCAGCTGGTGCTGAAGCAATGAAGTTAGTTGGGTGAAATGGTCCATTTTGATAGTTCAAGGGAGTAGAAACTGCTATTTGTGAGTAGCTGTGAGTACAAACTGCAAATAGTTTCAATCACAGAAATGTGGTGATTCATTGTGGTCACTGTGTTTCTACCATCACTTGTTTTCCTCCTTCTGACTTTTTGTACTTCTTGCTTCACTGGGATTTTTCTTTCCTTTTCCATCTCCTGGGCTTCACAATCCACAGCAGGCAGTCATGCCATCTTCTTTTCTCCCATACATATGGCACATAAAAGAAATTAAGTCCCCAGAGTGGTGTTCGTTTCAGTTTTTTATCTGCTGAACAGCAACCTGAATTTTTGTCTTCTGTAGAGTCTGTAACAGGCTTGCAGCTGTTGGGGAGTAGTTGCAAGTCCTAAGAGGTTGCTTGTTTGCCACTGGACTCCTTCTCTTCCTTCTGTTAGGAAAGCTGTGCATCTGAGGTTCAGAAAAGAATAATTAGGATTTGAAACATGTTCAAAGGAAACTTGAAACACAAAACTTGGCAACACTGCACCCTGGCAATTGGTGCTAGAATCTGACTAACTCCATTCTCTTGGGCGCTCTGCCAGTCCCTGCTGTGGCCTTTGCGTATTTTCAGGCAGAGACAAGTTAAAATACTAAAAAATATTTTGCAGTCTGCCACCATAAGCAGCTGAAAGATTGCGGAAAGCTTTTTAACTAACAGCTTTAAGGCACGGAAAGTACAGCCATTGTTTTTTATTTATTTTTCAGTACCTACACAGAGGGCATTTCAGAGGTTCTGAACGCAGCAGGGCTCTATTTCCAGGCAAAACCAAAAGACTTAGCTGGCATATTTTCAAGTGGCTGCCCAAACAGTTCCCTTCAATAAAAAGTCCCACATGGAAAATCCAGCTATGTCTTTTACCTGGGAACTTGATAGTTACACTTCAAATATTCTTAAAATCTGTAATAGTTTAAAATGAATTTCTGAATGACTAGAAAATATTTCATTTTTCCAGCTTGCTAAGCCAAAAACTTTGACCAGGAATGGCAGGAAAGCAAGTGTGCAACTAGAATAGCAGCTCTGGGGGCTGAAGAAACATTCTAAGCAAAGAAATCACAAAGCCAAACTTTCTAATGACCCAAGTTTTTAACAGTGGCTCACTGAAACAGATTCAACTGTAAACATATTGAGGAAGTGATCAGTAGATACTGGTGAAATAAATTGACTTGAATGCATGGATTCAAGTTAGAAAATTAGCAACAGCTTAACCCTGCCATGGACTTGCCGTGTCTAGTAAGCCATTATTGAAAGCATTTATTATGACTGTAACATAGAATAAAAATAAACTGTATACGACTGCTATATCTGTGGTGAAGTAATAGAGAAAACTGGAATGCTTGGGAGGCACACAGAGCCACTAACGATAGCTGACACCCTGTTACAGGGTAAGAGCATGGAGCATTCATGTTTACCTGCTCTATCCAGGCAGAAACTACATGCTGAGCAAGTGCTGTTCTTCAGACGCGTTAGTGTCTGACAGCAAATGGTGCCCCATTTCCAAACCACTTCCTAATTTCACAGCAATTCTCAAAATTCCCCTCAAACTTGCTTTTCCATTCACAAGCAATAGAGTGATCCTCTGCTGCTGGCCAAGCAGTTCAAAGTTACTGCTGGTCAACCAACAAGTGCCTCCACACTTGCTCCACACAGGCTATTGCATTAACTCCCTCCTCCCCCTCCACAGAGCTCCCAGCTTTGAGAAATGTACCTGTGGAACGTAATGCACTCTCTGCTTCTTCCTCCGATGTCTTCTCTTCCTCACTGTTGAGCTACAGAGGTTTCAATTCCATGGAATGAACAACAAGGTGCAGACGATCTGATGCAGTTCTTGGAGATGATGGATTTTAAGTCTTCCACATCACGTGGCTTTTTATTGTTATGGTCCCATGTCATTGTTTTGGCCAACATCCTGCTTGATGCTTGGGTTGATATGATATTTCTCCAGGCTCTCAGGAACAGTAAAATCCCATAGTTGCTTCACTTTTTATGTTCAGTTTAGGGTTACTTACGTATTTTTCTTGCTTCAGAGTACACTCAAAGAACTGACCTCAGTTTGGCATAAAGTACTCCTAGCAACTACTTCATCTCTCACAAATTAATTCCCAACAGAAGTGGATGATGTATCAGCACTCGTAATACCCGATATTTTAATGAGGTTGCTGGCACCTACTAGCTTACAATTTTGTACTGTATCATAAGTAGAAAAGGGACCAGTACAGAGGGAACACACCAACAGTGCCACTAAGTTCTGACAAACAGATCTCCCTAAAACACTTTGTAGTTCTGTCACAAAGCGATATGCCAAATGTGGGCAGATACTGCTAAGTTGATCAACACTACCTTATATTAACACTGAGCTATCTGCTTCACACAGCCTGTCAAACTTCCCAGAGTCCTGCTCACACATTTGACTGAAAAAGATGAGCAAATTGAGCAGCCAGGCAGGTGAACCCTGGAGGTGAAATCTGACACTTAATAACTTGTTTAAATGTTACTGAAAATTCGCATGCCTTCGGCATGATAGTGGTCCAAGCTTTCATCTCTTTTGCACTTTCCCTTGCACTTACCATAAAATCATAGAAGAACAAATTAATTAGTTTGAATACTAGCCAAGGGAAGTAAATTAAAAGATGCGTTAATTAGATTTGAAGTGACCTTACCTATTAAGGTATGGAATACAGCAGCTACAGCGCCAGCCACAACCATGCACAAAACTGCTTTGGTCCTGTCTCTCTTGCTGTTCACAAACACCAGACCTACATTTTTGAAGTCACTCATCGGACCAGTGAAGAACTTCATCAGGGAGTACGCCAGCCCATAGCTGGCCAGCATTTCCACAGCATCTTCCTTAACAGCAGCGATGCCCCTATTCAAGGCCTGTTGCAACAGAAAAAGACAGAGAAAATAATGCAGCACGTGTGGAAGCATATCAAAACAATCTTCTGCAGCTGGTGTCTGAAAGAACAAGCTCAGCTCTTGCTGTTTCCCCCGAGTTGACTCTTATTTCTTTGGGTTTAGCAGCAGTAAGTGATATGTAACATGGGTAGCTTCATAATTTCATATGGACTGTAAGTTCAAGTCATGCAGATTTGAAGATAGATTGTCCTTTAGGAACTAAGGTAGATATCCACTTTTAAAGTGTTCAATGGCATCCCTGCTGTACCAGAAGTCAGTATTTTTTTCCCCTTTTAAAGTAATTTTATGATTATGCAAATAATCATAGGTGATACAACATCATTTAAATTGGACTAAGGCCTCAATTGATCGGTGCCCAAGGCATCTGCAAAGGTAGAAAAAACTCTGATGTCATTTTTATGCTGAAATTTAGGATCTATGAGTTTTTTTCAGTGTAGTGAGCTTTCCACTCTATCTCTTATAAGAGGCTATTCTGAGTAACTGGGAATATCCCTTGATGTTTATTACAAAACTAGCCCAAATACACACATAACTAAACATATCTGTTCTTCTTTCATGCATTTAGATTTAGATTGAGGTTGGATATTTGGAATAATTTCTTTAGAGAGAAAGTGGAACAGGCTGCTCAGGGCACAAGTGGGGTGCCTATTCCTGGAGGTATTTAAGAGATGTGTGGAGGTGGTGTTAAGGGGCATGGTTTAGTGATGGGACTTGGAAGGTGAAGTCAGTGGCCTTCAATGTTTTATCCAGCCTAGATGGTTCTATGATTTCACAAGGTTCTGATCCTATATTCATTTACAGAACTTTGTAGCATATTTAAAAATGAATATGACACATCTATATGTGCGTATTCAGGTTCAAATAACCTAACAATTAATTCTAGGTCTATATTTAGGAAATGTCACTGAGAACTAGATGGATTATTCTTATAGGTAAAATGAACCACAAAAAAAAGTGTAGCTTTGTCTAAGATTTCGGCTTGCAACACAATGACTGTAAAATACTGAATACAAATGACAGAATGATATATTTTATATAAAGTGTGACAATATCAATCATCTGATATATTCAGAAAACTGTTAAAATAGGATTAGATTTGAAAAGCATGAAGGATGAAATTGTTTTCACAAATATTTAGCTCCTATGGGCTACAACTGCTCTGTCCTGACAGGGTTGTGACAGTTTGTCTTGCCAGGAGCATCTCTCCGATCCAAGCTGCAAATCTCAGTCTATCCACTTCCACAACACTTCTAACACTGCTTTTTCTGAACAAACAAAGCACAGACAGAATATCATCAGGTAATCAGGGTGAAGTCCTTCCAGTTTTAATGCAAGCATGCTTTTTCTCTTGCAATCTTTTGCTATTTCTTTTCTTTTTGCAGAGACCCTATAAGCAAGCAATTTGCACCAACTTCAAAAACCCCACATCCATACAGCAGAAATTACTATTTCTCCTAGCGTTCTTATCACTCTTTTTGCAAAATATACTTAATTTTTGAAACAAAAGTTGCACCATTAGCATACTGAAATCTGTAGAAAACACCAATTTCTCCATCCATTTTATCTGCCAAATCTCTCTTGCAATGTACTCTGCCCTGAAGATGTATGATTCCAGTGTTTTCATCTGTTCTGCTCAAATCTGTCCCCTCTTGAAAATACCCTCTGCTAGGTACTGAATATCTGCAGCTGCTATACAGAACCTTTTCTGCAATACAGATGACTCCATCTATAGGACTGACAAGACTTCAAATTATATTAAATCTGCAGATGCCAACTGCACTAGTGGGTGAATAAACTGTATTCAAACAATCTGTGGAAAAGAATGTGGCCTGTGAAAGGAATAGTTAAGTTTAGCTGCCATTTGTGATGGTGGTTGTAACGATACTGCATTTGGTATCAAGGTAAACAGAGTTATAATCTGTTCATTTAAATGTAATTTTAAGATGCTATATCTCCCTTTTGCTGTTGTCAGTAATACATACATAGCCTTAAATTATTTCCTGTATGGGATTCCTTCCTTGTAGCTTTTTCTTCTGTCCACATTGAAACATTTCTAGCAGTTTAAACTTAAAGAGCAACTGCTCACCAGTTTCAGGTTGTCCGCTTTAAAAGCTTCCTGTCACACGTAAACAGCTAAGTACCTTTTCCAGCACAGTTTCAAATGTACAAGTGCTTCTTTCCTTATTTGGACAACTACTGAATATCAGTCCATGGAGGAAGACAATCCACTGCTGACAAGGTCTCTGGGGCAAGAAGTGTGGTTTTAAGAAACCACATTATCAACTGGCACAGCATGAAGGTCTCTCCTTAAAGACGGGCGCAAGCCTTTGCAGAGCACAGTGCTCAAGTCAGTGAAAGTAGCTGTGTGTGACCTTGGACCTAGTACCCCAGAGTCCCACTCTAACTAGGATGGACAGAAAGACTCAACGCTTCTCCTTCTCCTCCTCTCTGATTTTACATACAGGCTGATCTCTTTCAAACCACCACATGATAGCTGAGCAGATAGTTCTGAGTAATTTTTCCCAGACACAGACTGTGTACCAGGTAACATAAGCTGGCAAAATCCAAAAGGGACTTTGTAAAAGGTTTGCTGCCATTGATTTATACTCCTGTGGAACAGTTGGCTAACATGATGAAATACTCTAGAGGCTGCCTCTGCAAAAGCAATGCTTCTAAATGTTTATTTGGAAAGATTCTTAAGAAATGAACCGTCAATGGAGCTGTGTACAAATGGTTTAGCTTCCGTAACTTTCCTTTTTTTTCTTTAAGATAACAGTACAAAATGTTTTTAATCCTCTGCTTCCATGCACTCTAAGAGAACTAGCCTTTTTTTTTGGCCACTAAAGCTCAGTTATCATATTTGATATCCTTAAATCCACAAGAAATCCCAGATAGTTGAAAAAGTCAGTTTGGGGTGCTATAAGAAAGATATACACAGCTGATTAAACTTCCAGTCTAATTTCCTGTTAGATTTTCAGTTAAGTCTCTCACAAAAGAAAAAAACAAACATAAACCCGGGCAAGGTTTCCATTTTTTTTCATCTGATTCCATTTTGTACACTTTTTATATGCACAAAATTACTAATAAAAATTGATCAGTAGCATCTGTGTTCCATATTTGTTTCACACACAAAAGAGCATATCTCTGCAAAGATTTATATGGCATGCCAAAAGAATCACAGAACTAGATGGTGATAACAATCATGACAATACTTACACAAGAAGTTAGCTCAATTATACATATTTCAGATGCCATTCTACTTTCAGCTGGCTCATTCACATCAGTTTTGAAGGGAGAGCTAAGAAATCCATATGTTGAAAGAAAGACTGTTGGTGATGGCACAATCTCCTCAGTTTTTAATGAACAGCTAACCTAATTTGTCAGCTGGTGAAAATATCACAGTAAACTGCTTTTCTCCAAACAACGAAAACAGCCACTGCCACTTCTCACTCCTCTTTTAGAAATATCATAAAACACGGAATACTTCCAGGCTGATCACTATCTTGTAGGTACACAGACCAGCTGGTCAAAGTAAATCATACTGCTCAAACACTCCTCCACAAGGCAGGGAACCAGATTTATAGCTACTTCTATTCCATGTCTTGTATAACATATGATGTTATTACTAGAAAGATGAGATCTTTGCTAGAGGACACACAAACACCTTGAGCCCCTTTTAATGAAAAAAATGTGTGCTGCTGTTCACTAAGATCAGAAAGGACTAGGCCACATCTTCAGAACTGGTACTGCTGCTGGCTTCCTTTTCTTAGAAGGAACATATGTGACCTCCATCAGATTTCTAGGAAATGCACAATGGATGAATAAAACAATTTTTGCATGAGAAGACAATGATTTAAAGAGCAACAATTGTGAAGAAAAAAGGCAGAGGTCTGGCTTGTCCTATTTTGCATGAGCTTTCAACACTACTCACTAATACTGGCAGAAAAAGTTTGGTTCCAGTTAACAGCTCCATATCCTGTTGCTAAAAATTCTGTTTCTGAGCTCTAAAGAGTTTGATCGCTTCTCACAGGATCCTCCCACAAAATAGTTCAGAAAACATTTATAGGATGTTCTCCCTCTCCCTGTCTTTCTCCCAACCTGCCCTCTCCTCTGAAAGTGGAAAAGAGCCAAAATACCTGGTCAAACAACAAGCCAAGGGACAGTCCTTCTCCAGTGTCTAGTAATCCCTCTCTTTATAATTGTTGGCAGCGTTTTCATTTTGTAAATCCTGACGCTGAAGTCTTTGGTATCAAATTTACCAGTTATCTTTGGCAGTTCAGCATTGCCAGTCACACCTGCACAAATTACACTGCCAAAATATCATGTGGCAATTCCAATAGTCCATCGGCATGGAATAATCAGACCACTGTATCAGTGCTGTCAGAGCGCTGGCATATCTGTAACTGTGCTCTTATGAGGAGGCAGGAGCCAATGGTAAGCAACTAGACAGAAACAAAGTGTTGTGTCTATAACTTTCACAGATGTAGGCATTGAGGTGGGAGAAACTGGAGTAAAATTGTCTCTCAGACATTTATTCTGGCTCAAGAAGGTTTTCCAAACAATTTGAAAGAGACAGCCCTGAGGAGGTAGAAGTGTCTGACCTTGTAGTTAGAAACAATGACTAATAAGTGTTCAGTGTTATGTGCCTTTGTTGTTGATCACATGCCAGATAACTGAAGGGCCATCCAAGGCCAGCTCCTCTTGGCCCCTTACCAGAACACCCTCCGTGCTTCTGTGCTGAGGCCTGTACCAGGGAGCAGCCATGCCATCACTTGGCTGTCCCTGCCCACACTTCTGCACGTGGCCAGATCATCCCAGCCCATGAAACTGCCAGCAGCAAGCTACAATCGACAACTCCACAGCCTAGTGGTGTGGTGTCTGGTTTCTGGAGACCATTGGGGCTGTCCTGAAAATGTGGGTCGAAGGGTTTTTTATCTCTTGCTGCTTCCTAACACCCCTCCTCAAAACAAAACAAAACACAACAACAACAACAAAAAAAACCTCACAAAAAACAAACAAACAAACAAAAAAACTGGCCTAGAAAAGAAAAGCAAGAACAAGCATTTTTGCAAGACTTCTACTCTTATCTGAATGCAGGGTACTCTGCGACCATCACCAGGCTCATGATTTTACTTGTTGACACTGTCCACTCACTTCGTGTCAAAGCCGTAAGAAAGTGTGTCCTGGAAGAAGTTTAAATAAAGACTCTAAGCACAAAATAACATAATTTTCAAGCACTGACTGGTTACCATTGACCAGAGGTACATGAGGGAACAGCACTTTCTAACAGGCATTCAGGAGACATGGGGCAGCTGTGGCACAGTGCACTCGGTGAAAAAGGGAACCCTTCTCACTGCAAAAGCTAATGGTGGGAAATTAGGTAAGGCACACTACCTGAGGGCACTCAGTGCCTGCACGTAGATACAACAACCAGCAGAATAAGGCAGAGAATAATCAAACAAACAACAAATCAGAAGATAATCACGGGAAATAAACTACAGTGGTGAAACCAAAATGTTCTTCACTCAAAACATTTGACAAAGTGGCAGAACATTCACAACACTGGAGGAGTGAATGGGTTGCTGGAGATGGTCTTTATCCCAGAGAGATGGAGAACACTGATCCTGAAGTCAAAAGAGCCATGAACCATGGTAGTGGGAAGCTCTTCAGGATGCATTCCTCAGCAAGTGTCCACCGAATGTGCGTCACTGACATAAGCAGGAAGCAGACCTAAACCACTGCTGCTTCTACTGACTGCAGCAGAGGATCTCATTCCTTGAGGGGGACTACAGGCATTGATTGTCCTGGCCTTTTTTAGATAAGGAGTGCTCACAGCAGCACAGGGCAGAAGCAGAATCAACATGCCCAAGCTGCTGCCCTTCACTGTGACCTCCCTGGTACTCCCTGGCTGCTGTTAATTAATCAGCTGAACAAAATCTATTTGAAGTAAAACTCACAAGGGAGATCCTTTGCTCTCAAAATGGCATGCAAGCTTATCATTCAGGTTTCCCTGAGAGCAAAATGCAGTTTTACCATAAAGGCAACTGGTTGCTACCAGAGTACAGCTAGCTCCAGTTTGCATTTATTTGTCTTCAGATATTCTTCATGTGGTAGCCAGGGACACACTTTCTCTCAAAAGCTATTTATATTTCTAAACCTACGAGCAGAGACAAATAAAACTGAGACATAAACTGAGACATATAACACTGGGAAGTCTGCTCCCTCTTGTTTCACAATGCCCTGAGGAATTGCTATTATTTTTTCACCAAATTCCATTTTGATTACTTCTAAGTGGTAGAAAACACCAGGGATGATACAAAATAATATCGCATACATAGATACAAAGAATATTTGCCTTAATCACAAGTGATACAGTATCTGCAGCAGCATTCCTTCTGTTCTTCATTTCCCACAGAAAGCCTTGTGGCTACTGGATCTTTCTTTTCCTCCATTATATTCCCAAAGTAAAAAAACAAGCTGATTTACTATCAGCTGCTTATTTCATAAAATCATATTTCCTCATGTTTATAAATTAAATCTCTGCAAAGACTGTTATAACACTTGTTTGTATGCAAACAGCATAATTAATAAAACAGCAAATTTAATCTACGCAGGTCCTGCGCCTGTCAGTCTGGCAACTCCAGTATATTGCCTTTTTATTAGTATTCACTCTGTCTCTGCTGATGAATTCCTCACAACTCTGTGCTTCTGAAATGGATATTGCCACTGTTTCCCTGATCACATCTTCTTACCGTGTACAGACTGGTCCAGGTGGAAGGGATCTTTAGGGGCCAACTTAGGGCAGGCTGCCCAGGGCTGCAATGAGAGATGTTGCAGAAGACATCTGCACCCGAATCTAAGCATGCAATTGGAAGTGAATCAGAACATCCATGGCCATGCAGCTACGGCCCATACTCCTACTTTCAGCCAATTTATGTTCTCTCATATTTACCCCTTCTTTTCAGCAGGCTCCACAGTATCATTGCTTTGTACCACTTTGCTGCCGTCTTTCACCAAGGATCTTGTCAGTAATTCAATAGACCAAAATCTGGCCAACCATCTGCTATCTATCAGCTGTCCTGGTTTAGCAGAACCTGTCAGACTACTTTGAACTGCACAAAAATCTTGTCAGTTTTTCCAGCTGTACTGCGTGTGCTCCTGAGCATTATGCTTGGAGCACTGAAGGCCAACCACCCCATAGCAAAGACCAGGTAGGTTCATGTCCTTAAGCTGCCAGGAGAACAAGGAAACTCTGCCTTTAGCGAAAGTGAAAGCACTTCTCTTCTCATGGATTGAAGACACCTATGAGATTTCTTTCTCTCTGCAATTGTGAAGCGATTTATTCTCCTTTCTTGGCTCTTGTGAAAAGCATGTGGGACATCAGAACCATAAAATTTACTTCTATTGCTTCAGCTCCCCTATTTCTGTACACTCCCCATGCTTTGTTAATGATTAAGATGCCACAGCCTCCTACTTTGAAAACAACTAATTGGCATTTCCTCTCATTTTTCAAAGGGATGAAATAATTACACACAGTTAATTGTGACAGCCAGCAACTGAATTCTAACCTGTCAATAGTGTAGCAAGATGTTATAGTACCACCACAAGGAATTCTCTACCACTTCATAGCAGCTCTGGAGATTAACCTACTGCTGCTTCTGTTTAGATTTACTGATTTTACCATGCCAGAACTGGCAATTAGCTGGAAGGGGCGGGTTACTTGGTGGGTTACTTTGCTGGAGTATTGCTCTGCAAACAGATGTTTTGGTGTTTGGTGCAACTAAGAAGTGGAACCCCCCTAAAATGGATCTCCTGCTAGGAGAACCTTCTGTAACATGAACAGCCAATCTCTTTCAGAAATAATCCTTTGAAAAATTTAGTTCAAGTGGTACATGGCCAGGATGTTCTGATTGCAGAAGAGGGTGAAGTTCAGGCCCAGTGACAATGTGTGGAAAGGGACCCAAAATGGTTTAGAATTATGGGACTTTAAAGGAAGATACTCACTGCACCATAATGTTTTTTTGCCTAAATCCTCTTATAGCTGTACTAAGCGTAAGATAGTCACTCAAAAGTTGATAATGTCAGAATTATGAAGAGGTCATCTTTAGTTGTCTGCCTGTCTCTCCCTTCCACAGTGTGGTTCAGCCACAGACTGAAGTAAATGTAGCTTGCAAACTCCAATCCTTCCTTTGTCAATGAAACTTCCCAAGTCATTCAGAGCTCCTCGTAAGCTTCATCATGTATGTGTCATTAAGCCTCTGCTATTTAATGAGCATCACTTGTACACACTGAAAGACTAAAGCAAATTGAAGCAAGTGTCTCCAGACTTTGTTCATTCAGCTTGGGTAAATGTTCTCTCTCCCACTGGAGACAGAAGTAAGGAGACTGCTGAGCAAGTACACAAAATTCTTGGCTTGGCATATGGCAGAACTTATAATGAAAGGCAAATAACTGCAGCTGGGTCATTGGGTCTTTCATTGTCCTCAGTGCTGCATTATGTCCAAAAAAAAAAAAAAAAAGGAAAGAACAATCTATAAAGCCCATGTCAAAGCTGCCATAATTACAAAAATATATATAACAATCAAATAAGACTTCTGTGCCTGACTTGAGAGGTGGGAACTTGTCCAGCTGTCCCTAAGCACACAGTACAGCAGTACTGTTAGGTGTACTTAGTGCACTACACAATCATTCACTCTCTTTAAATGCACTCTTTAAGCACTTATCTCCTCATGTGGCCCAGCACAAAGCTGTTACTTATGTGCTAGGGCTCTTCTCAACTTCAGCTGAGCAGACCAGATCTGAGGTCTGTGATTCCCATCAGCTGCTGTCAGGAGCACAGAACAGGGCTGGTGAAGGTCTGTCACGAACCAGCTGTTCTCTCCAGCACACTGCCAGCTGCACAAAGCGGTTTGTTAGGTGTGAGCACTGGTAATGGTGGGAGTAGAGCTGCCAGATTAGCTCATGTCTTAATTGTTCAGGACAGAGAAATAGAGGGCACCCAGTTTACCAGCCTAAGTGCAAATTGTTTCCGCTGTTGGAAACATCTGTTGTAAATTAACTCTGTGACACCAGTAAGAAAACCCTTCATTTGTATCTGTTCATCTTTCCCTTCCATTCTTATTTTTTATACCAGTTATTTGCTTAGGATGAGATTAAAGCTATTCAGTTGAATTGGAAACAAACTCTGAAGAGTGACAATGATTTCCTTTCTCTAGGACTGGTGAATGTATTGCAAAACATGCTTTGAAGCACCTCCAGTTATTACAGCATTTTCCAATACCTGCTGAAAGCAGAAGTCTCACTATGCCAGAGATTCTGCCTCTAGACTCTGACCCAAAGTACCTGCTTAAAATAAATGGAAAGTGGGTGAAAAAGATGTGGGAGTGCAGGAAGACAGAAAGGTAAACTGGCAAAGTTTCTGCGAAGCAAATTTCTTCTCTTAGAAAATCATCTATGCCCACAGCCTAAGTTCTGAGAACCTTGAACTTCTCTGCCGGTTCTTGCAGGTGGTGTTTACAGGATTGGCTAACATTTCCTTTTAAAAATAGCTCGACTATTTCTCTCAGTATCCAATGACATGAAGTCAACAAGTTAACTCACAATGAAATTATTGCACATGTTTTTTTCCAGACATTTCCAGTGTATGTGGAGCACAAATAACTGCAAGGTTCATCTAAAAATTGGGAACCCTTTATGAAAACAGTTATCTTCCATAAGGGGAACCCAGCAGTATTTCTGTGTGAGCAAGGCAGAAAATACCCTCTCTGACAAAGGACAGCAGGAAGCCAGGGGAGAACGACTGCTATTTCTTATGGGATCTTATGGCAGCTGCAAGCTCAACTGCTGCTATTATTATAAATGACCTTCCACAGTAATGGAAATGAAGGTAAAATACTAATTAAACTGAAACGCAATCAAGCTACATATGCTCTGTCCTAACAGGATAATAGTAAAGGGGAGAAATGGAAAACATATCAGTGTTTCAGTTTTTTCCTCTGTACCTCTTGAGAACATGTATGTTACACAGAGATACAAAAAAGATTTCTGTCTTAATATACTCGGATGGAACAACTTTAGAGACAGGCAACGTTAACACTCCTATATCTTCACCAAAGCCTTGGCTAATGCTTTCACTAAGAATTCCTTATCTAGTAACTGGTCAGTGTTTTCCTCAGGGAAAGAGACTTGGAAATGCACAGGGAGGTGTAGCAAGCCTTGCAAATCTATTTCTTTGTATCTGGCAGAGGGAAATTTTAACAATAAGTGCAATCACAAGAGCTTTCTTGATTACGCTAAGTATGTTGTGCTATTTGGCGCTTAATCTAATCTGAGATGTCTACCCAGGGTTCATAAAATCCAAACTCAGAAATACATTAAATCACCTCCAGCTCAAGGGGCAATCAGACATGCAGCGGATGGGCTTCTCTGCTGAGGAGCTGTCAATGTTGCCATAGTAATTCTCAAATGGGTTCTGTTGTCTAATAGCATCTCTTCAGACACCTTCAGAGTGCACCACTTGTCACGAGTTATTTTATGCATAATAAATAAGCTCAATGCTCATTTAGCCCTGCGCTTACTGCAAACTTAACTCTAAGCAGAAAACTATCTATCTTTACTGACCGCCTTTCTCATTCTTACATTTCATTTGACCTTGAAATGTAATCATTCCTTTTTATTAAAACACACTATTTCAACAGCAAAGAAGGTTCTTCTACTAACTCTTTCCCTTACACTTCTCTATTTGAACTGGACAGTTAAACCTTACAGCTCATTTTCACTTATCTCACACAAGCACAAAACCTTGACTTGCTAAGTTCAGTAAGAACCGACAAATTTCCAGAAGCTTAAATAAAGGTAATGCTGAAATATTCTACTACAGCAGATAATTTTGCCTTGTGAGTTTTCTCTGAGTCGCAGCTTCTTATCAGTCTGTCTCATCATGCTTTAAAATGGACGTATTCAGTGAGAATATTATTCTATTACTCTAGGCAGACAAACATTGCTCATAAATAAACAGATGAATGAGGACAGAATACGTGTGCAAGTTATGCAGGCAGTAGGGTATTAAAACCCTATCGTCAAACCCCAAGAATGAAGCCATTACTTTCTTCTGATACATTTTCTGATGACACGATGTAAGCTGTTAACATGCACAATTTCAGAAAGCAAAGCTAAGACGAAGCATGCTATTTGACTTCTGCTTTATTGTCCTGAGTTGTCAGTACAGTGAGGCAGAACACAGGCAATTTGGGCAGATTTTCACAGACACAAGCCGCAGTTGGATCTGTGTACATCACCCCACACACCTTCCTCAGTTTTCAAGTTTTGTTTAGGCAAAATACAGCTAGCTACAGGTTATCAATTGTATGTGCTAACATTGCCTCCTTTATTATTTGTGCACCCAAAGCTTTGCAAAGGAGTCTTCTTTTTATCCTTTTTTTTTTTTTCTTTTTTTTTTCTTTTTTTCCAGCCTTGTACCTTACAGTGTGTTTTATCCTCTGGCTTTGAAGATTTCAGCAAAGGATAAGTTTTAATCCACTGTTTTTGTAGACAGCAGTGTTTTGAAGAATTCCCTGATTAAAACTTGCTAATAGTCTGTACTACACTATAAAAGCAAGCCAGCTCAATTATTCAATCCCCGCTCTTCAGTAGTGTGATGCTCAACTCGACTCTCTCCCCCTCAGTAAGAATCATGGCAGGATGCCCATCCAAAGCCAATTTTATATTTCATATTAAAGCTGCTCAGAGATAAATTTTAGCTGTGCTGATTTAATTTTTTAGATCCTGTGCACTTCGCTGCACATCAGTGAGGGCAAAAAAAAAAAAAAAAAAAGCAGTTATGGAAAAAAACAGAAAAGAGATTGCAACTCCTCCAACTTTATGGAAACAGGGTGCTACGTGACTCAGAAAGCAAAATAAGAATGGCCTGGGTGTTGGGGGGCTGTGGCAGATGACTGCTCTTCTGGTCAGGCCTCTGCATAACGTATGAAAGAGTAGTAGGTAGTCTTCTTCATTACATATGTTACCAATTTTCAAATCCAGAAGTAAGGAAATGGATGACTTAAAATCACTGAGTGTCTAACTGGAATAATGTTCTCACTGGATACAACCTGTTAAAATGAGACAGACTGATAAGAAGGTAGTTGTCCTGCTTCTCACCATGCTTTCATGGACTCCAGCTTCTGCACTGGTGAAATCCAAGTCTGTTTTGCCTGGCTGCTGGGCTTTGTTCAGCCACACAGTGTGGTTGGGACAAAGTGTGAATGCTCCCAAAACAACCTGTTAAGTGTCATAATGCTAAGAGAAGCAGCTAGGACTATAGTGGGCATTACCAACTTGGGGTAAATATAATGAAGGTCTTGTAGGGGTGAGGCACTAGAATATGAACACTGCAGAAGCAAGCACAAAGCCAACAAAACATGGTGATCCTGGCAGGACTCTCCTTTTTGACTCACGTGGTAGAACTGATATGAAGATAACCACAGTGACTGTAGAACACTTCTGGGACGTGTCAGAAACGCACAGAGACTGTCGAGTCTCAAGGTGGAGATCAGGAACAAATTAGTCTGGGCTGGTTTTGACTAACAAAGGCTTTTGGTCTTCAGGAAAATGAGGTAAAACCAGCTTACATTCCACTGGAGTGAAAGTACTCTAGTCTAGAAAGTAGAGCTCTCTAAGAGCTGTAGAAGTTTGGTGGGGTGGTCCCACAGTGCCTCCAAATGCACTGTCATTTGGAAGTCGTGATCCTAAAAAGAGATTTCAAAACCAGCTTACCAGAAGTGTAAAATCATAGTTTTCTATTTCAAGACTTAAGAAATTTCAGAGATGCTGCTTAGCACTTATCTTTTCTATCTATTTGAACCTCTTTGCTCCAAAGAGCCAAAAATGTAGACTAAGGTTCCTGCTACTCACATTAAATGTAGGTTAATTAGGCTGTAAAGTGGCTGGATATGAAGAAACAGCATGCTTGTGAGCTTGGTACATCAAGCAAGTTATCTCCTCTTAGATCTGTTTCCAAAATGGTTTTACAGTTCTCGCAGTCTCTGGTATCAATCCTAATAGATCTTCCAAAAGCAGGTAAGTGCTGCCACTGTTTCTGAATCAGAGCCCAGGCAAAGGAGGGCTCCTGACTTTCTTCAGTGCAACTGAAAATCACCAGCACCTAGGAGCAGTGCTGGCTCCCCTGCAACCTGGTGTCCATGACAGGGAGGTCTGCACTCTGAAGCCATTCGTTATAGGCTTCTGAAACAGAGATAAAGGTTCTCAAGTGAGAGCAGAAGAAAATAATGTGTTCTTCAGAAAGAGGTTCATTTGAAACAATCTTGACAAAGCTTACTTGTTTCTCTTCAACTTTAGAGGAAAGACAGCTCTTTTGATGGGACTCTGGATCTGAAATAATCACTCTGGGTTTTTGCTTCAGGTTAGATGACTCAAAAAGAGCATTTTCCCTAAGGTCATCCTAGATTTACTGTAGGTGGTGAATTTCCTGAAATTGGTTACTTTGTCTTGACAGTGTACAGTAGAGTTCTTAACCCCCACTGAGCCCCAGAGTCCAAACACAGGAAAGTACACCTGTAAAGCTGCTGTTAGTGAGTAGCACAGAAATCCTAATGGGTTTCTTTCTTGTGAGTTAACCCAAGAGCAACAGATTCAGTTTTCTTTACGTGATCATGCACTCTACCAAAGTGCAGTTGATGGTAGAAAAAATCTGCTCACTGTTGTCTCTTCTCCACTGCTTGGCCCTTCACACTTTCTTCCTCTTGCCCTTCCCATCCTCCACTGCCTTTATCTGCAGCCTGCATTCAAGAGTGGAGCAGCTGCTCACACACACAGCAGCTGCCCAGTCAAGCCCTTTGTGGATTCTGGCCACCCTAAAGTCTTAGACCTTGCATGAGACAGATTAATTAGCTTTAAAAGCACTGCAAATTACCCCTTGCCTTGCCATTGGCTAAGATCAAAGTGCTTCAAATACAACAAAAGGACTGTATTTTCATAAACTCAGAGGTATGAGATATCATTTCAACAGAACTTCTCCTTTGTGCTTTTATCTACTCATACATGCCTCCTCATCTATAAGGCAACTCCTTTAGCACTTGTGCTCTGTTTTTGGAAGAGACTTTATTATTGGAGGACATTTTTTGTTTCTACCTAGTTTTAGTGTACCATATTGTGGGAAATACATAGGTGATGTAAAAGTGGAGGAAGTAAAGTGACTGTTGTCACTTTAAATTTAAGCTGCCAACATGACTTCTCAACTCCACATAAGACTGCCAAAATCTCACTTTATAAAAGGAACTGAGCTGAAATAACTCCGTGAGTCAATAAACAATCTCATAAACAAATCCAGTCAAAATCTGGGTGAATACTTCTTTACCTACATGACTTATTTCATTCCAAACAAAAGAACATTGAAGCCACTAACAAAGCTGCTGATGTTGGTCAAAAGGGTTTAAGGAAAATAAGGTATTGTTTTTTATTATAGGGCTTTTATGATGTCTCTCCCTCAGGAGGCTACCTTGATTCCTTTAATGCCTTCAAGGAAGCAGATGCTTGTCACAGTGGTATCTAGTGGATTAAGCCTTTTCTTCCTGAAAGTTGGGGGCTTTATAACTGAAGAGCCTTGAATTATAGCCACTGTAAAATTAAAAGGCAATTCTGCTCTGAAGCTCAGCTGTGTACTTATCTTGTAACCCTGAAAAGCATATTAAAAAGAACAATTGTTTTAAATTTTTCAGACATGGTATTTATTTGGGAATCAAATTCTGAGCCTCAATTTGGGCTAGCACAGTTATGTTTGCTCTCATACTTTTGGAGGAAGACCTACCAATGTGTACTATCAATGATGCTAAAAGCCAAAGTTTTCTGCTAAACCTCAGACAGCTGTGACGGGATGAACTGGCACTGTCTTCACGCTTCATGCTTTTGTAACATGACTCTCAATGCCGATGTTCAGCCTATGCCAGTTCTCAAACCTAGCAAGGACCATCCTTACTGCCTGTGGCAGGAAAATAATCACTCTTGCAGTGAGCATAAGGGCAGGTACTAACTGACATGACAGAAAGCAACATTAAATATCAAGCCAGGTTGTCAGAAGAATCTCAGAAGTGTAGAAGCATCAGAAATGCTACAAACTAAGCACAGGGAATAAAGATTAATGGCCATTATACTTTCTAATTAAAATTTTATGATAGCAACACAGACTTATAGAATCAGTAAATCATAGAATAGTGTGGGTTGGAAGGGACCTTAGAGATCATCCAGACTTGCTTGGGCAGGGGAATCTCCTAATAGACCAGGTTGCCCAGGGCCTTGAACACCTCCAGGGACTGGGCATCCACAGCGTCTCTGGGCAGCCTCATCCAGTGCCTCACCACCCTCTGAGTAAAGAATTTCCTTTTAACATCTAACCTAAATCTCTCTTTTTTTAGTCTAAAACCACTCTCTCTTGTCCTCTCACTTACTGCAGGCCCTAGTAAAAAGTCTCACAATCTTTCTTATAAGCTTTCTTTAATACTGAAAGGCTGAAATAAGGTCTCCCCAGACTTCCTGAGATGAGGCTCAAACTGGAAACAAAGCGGCAGTAACTCTTTTTTTCCAGCTTGCACTTCATGAATGGAACATAAATGTATATAAAGTGCTGTTTTATGCATGGGGTAAGACCTGATCCTGTTGCTCCTGAACTCACAGCAGCTCAAGAAGCACTTTTTCCTTGAGGAAGAATTTTTCTTGAGTGCTTTTGCTTCCCCAGGTATCCTGCCGGAAGACATGGAAGGATGTACTGAGCTTTGAGACCCTCCCACTGATCCTGTCCAGCCTCACAAACTCAAGTGGATCAAATGGTATAAGGAATGGAAAGCGGGAAACAGCACAGTTCTGCATAAAGTAGTGCTGATAAGTTTGGCATTGTTGAATATCGATGTATTAAGAACATGTTTATCTTACAGCTGTCTAGCTAAACATTCCTGAAGTTTCAGTTGAATAACAGTCTTTGTTTTCTGTCCCAAATTCTCATGTTCATAAAGGTGACGTAATCTTCCAGGCAAGTTTACATTTCAAAGCAATGTTTATCTGGAGAATTTCAGTTAGGTAGTTCAATGATGAAGGAATGGTTTAAGTGGCATTCATTTATTTATTTCATCTGAAACACTGGCTCAGATTAGGATTACAGGTTTTCTCCAGAGATTTGAAGAACTAAAGTGGCTTAAAGCATCCAGGAACATAACAGGCTTTGTTCTGCACTACTGCATGCTGAGTGCTAGCTGAGGTGCTACAGCTGCACAGGCAAATGCACAGGAACTTTGATTCTGAGAGCCTTTGGCAAGTCTTTGCCAAGCTCCCAAACTATGAGCTCTCCAGGTCTGTTCTTTGTCCAGAGCAAATGAATAAACTGAACAACAGACAGAATAACTGTACAAAACATCGGTACAAGAGAATATTTCAGTAGTTTGTTTTTAACCAGAAATTTTATTTTTCCTGCTCCAAGAGAACCTGATATTACTACATTAAACCTTCGCTATTTATTTTTGTGACAGTATTATGTCACATCTCTAAAGATAACGATTTCTTTTAAGGACAGGGTTGTTTGAAATAAATAGGTTTTCAAGGAAGGAAGAGAAAAGTAGTTAATGCAAGAATAGTTATTCCATTTGGAATCTAAAATTCCATTTTGAGACTAAGTCGCGATGTTTCATGACATTAAAAATATTTTTTGTAAGAGCATTCATTGATTTGCTAACAAGTGAGTGAGCTCTTCTGACTGCTGCTGACCCAGCACTATGAATTCAGCATGCTTACTGAGCTCACCAGCTCACAAGTATGCCTGCAACAGGAAAGCAAAGAGTCACAATTTGTTGCTAGTTGGAAGGCAGCAAAACATATAGAAATATTTGTCTGATCTTGCGGAAGGGGGATATGTGGAACAGAGAGAGCATACAGGTTTGGAAGATGCTGTGAGAAAAGGCTCATTAGGCTTACACAAGAATAGACTTCAGGACACCCCAACAAACACTGGTTGCAAGGCAAGGCTTTGGCAGAGCCAAAGATTCATCATTTTCCCCTTACCTCTGCAGAAGTGATGCCTCTGTTATCTCTATTGACAGCAGTAATGACTGGATCATGAAGCAAACTGGGGAAACAAAGCTGCATACATACTGCAAGTGTCCTTTACACAACCCTATTGGGTTGGACAGACACATTTTATTTTCTAGGTGACTGGATCTCATGGTGGAATGCCACCAAGTCAGTGGGAAGCAGGACTGCGGGTTTCAGCTCATGAAAACCCCAGTTTACTGCAGATGCCTTTGGATGGCTCTGTGGGAGTATTCCTGGAACTGATACTCCCATGCACTCTGACCATCTTACATACTTTGCCCACATGAAGTAAACAACCAAGCTTGCCTTCACAACAGTGAAAACAAAGGAAAAAAGAGGAGAAAATCTTCAAGCAGTGACAGCACAAGAGAAAAAGTCATGACTAACAATTCAGAAAATGGTCACCAAAGCAGAATATTCTCCTCCTCTTTTTATTACTTCAAATGTTTCAAACAGTAACAAACATCATCTGAAAATTAAAAGAATCCTTCACTACATTTTCAGCAAATAGAGCCACGTTGAACAACGGAACTGAGGATAGAAGCTACACTCAGCAAGCTTAATGCCAAGTCCAGACAACAACAACAACAGCTACACAGTCTACATTTCAGAACTTTGAAAGAACCAGTGCATGAAATTGCGGGGGGTTTAATTAATTTGTCATGCCAGTGTTTGCAAAAACTGATTAGGTAACAGCATCTGATATGGTATCATATATGAGAGGATTCATCAGACTGAATAATTACATGGATTAGAAGCAGACCTCTGAATTGCTTATGGGACTGGCTCAAAGAGAAATGCAATCAGCAATGTCAGATGGGGATGCTCTGGACTCAAATGAATTTACTGGCAGAGCTCCCTAAGATCAAGCTGATATTCTTTACTATTTTCATTAATTTTTATTCACCACATCACAAAGAGTATGAATATGCACTTACAACTGTTAAGGATGCAAATGTATCAAGCACCATCAGTACAGATGACTTTGAAACTTGTGTAATAAAAAGGGGATGAAAACAAAGTATAAAATGCCAAACCAAATACTGGGGACTAATAACAAGAATTTCTGCCACAAGCCAGGAGTTCATCAGTTAGAGTGGGTGTATTAATGCGTTGCCAAATGTCTGACTGGCAATGCGATGCAGCCATGGAAAAAAAAGCAAACATAATTGGAGGATGAATCTGGTGAGGCATTTCTGGTAGAAACTGAGAAATACTGTTGCCATTGTAAGGCTTTGCTAAGACTGCAGTAGGAGGAACACTGCACCAGATCAAGGACACTGCCAGAGCATCCCCAGTGCAGTGGAAGGTTACTGAGCTGATCCAGGGGTGCAGAGAAACCTGATCAAGCGAAAGGAAACTCAAAGAGCTTGTTTTCCATAGCAAAGCGAAGACTGAGAGGCTGCTCTGTTTCAATACAACCATGGAAAAAAGGGCAGTTTAATTTAGAAGATGGTGCTGGCATTAGGACAAATTGGTATAAACAGGACTTGGATAGATTTTGGCTGTGATTTAGAAGAAGACTCACCACTGAAACAGAAAACTGTTCTTCCTCCATAGGTAACAAGAGCAAAAAGATTATGTGGCATAATCTCTCTCAGCAAAATATAATTTGATCACCCGAAGGTAGGGAAACATGACCTGGAAACCCAGCTGGGTGCCTCAATCTTATTTTTTTCTTATTTTCATGGTACAAGCGCCCTATGGATCTCTTGCCCCTTTTATCCTTTCTATGTACAACACATAAAATTAGGATCAGAAAACACTCTCAGTAGGCAGCTTTCAACCAAGGGGACTTTCCTCCACGTCCCAGGGACATCCTCAGCAGTAGCCTCTGGCTGAGGATGGCTCCAGTACCAGACACATTTCCTCTCATTCTCCAGCTGTTTTCTAACACAAAAAGCAAGGCCAGCCTCTCAGGCAGCATGTTTCAGAGACAGGCACATGTGCAACAGCTCTTATATTGAGAAGTTGTTTTTTTGTTTTCACTCCGTAGTGTGGCTATAGCTTCCTCTTTCTTCTCTTCATCACGTAACAGGACAAATCTACAAGAAGCTTGTGAGGGAGGGATGAGTACATCTGCATTGACTCTCTTTCCTGTGCTCTCACTTATCACAGCACCTGGCTCTCCCTTCTCTATGTACTATGCTAATGTTGCAGGAGGATACTAGCAGCATTCACCACTCTACCACTTAGAGATATTACTTTCTATTTTCTTGAATCATGCTGGTTTCAGTTTTTATTACCCTTGACCAAAGCTATCTCCTCTAGCATCAACAAAGCCAATATTTTATCAGTATTGCTGTTTTTGCTTGAGTGCATGTACAAACAAAACATATGAATATATATTAAAAGATATAAAGGAGATTACTACATGTGTACTGCAAGCCAAGACAATGAGAAATTTGATTAAGGACTTCATGCTGTATCTTTTAGAAGTGAAATATTAAACAAGGTTTCTGCATTCACTATGTTGCTCAGGCTTAAAAGCGTGCAGGCTCAGAAGCACGTTTTAGTAGGAGAGTGTTACAGGATCTGTGATCTTCCCATTTAAATCTTAGAAAGATTTTAAGTGGGAGAAGTGGGGGAGGGCATAAAATACCTACTGTTAGACTGCGCCTATTGTCTAAGCCTGCAAAAAACTAATTTTATTCAATTTGTGTCATGCCTGCCTTTCTTTAGACTTAGCTGTCAGGAATCCGTCTGGCATCCTCAGTAGAAGGATAATCATCAAGACGTTTAGATATAAAAGACTGACAATTAAACAGCAAATACAGTGCACATTTAAAGAGCTGGATGATAGAAGCTTTGAGACAACACACTGTAGTTTACAGTCCTCTTTATCAGTTGTGTTATCCTTACACAGAAATGACTTGGTGTCAGCAAAGAAAGCATGCAAGGGAAGAGAGGCATTTATCAGGAGGCCAAGGTCTCCGTTGAAATGCACTGTGTTGTGCCTCTAGGCAAGGAACTTGAAAGCCCCCAGTTAGTTTGATATCTCAGTCCATTCGAAATAAGTACTTCCTTTTCCTACCAGGTTCCTTCCTTTTATTTTCTGTTTCTGGGTTTTGTTTTGTTGGATTTTAGGGGGGGAGGGAAGAGGGCAAGGAGGGGGCTTTTGATTTTTTCTTTCATGATTTGGTTTTGCTTTTTTTTGTTTACATCATACTTTTTGGTCTTCAATGGCTAAAGAGCCTGGCCATCTGGTAACACAGTCCTTTTCAACACTTCTGGATGCAACATATATGCTGGGACAAACTTAGCCAGAATGCCTGATTATAGAAGTGGCTGTGTTTGTGTTCTAAAGCAGCTGCACAGGCTTCAGTGGTGAATCCTAAGCGTCCTCTGTGATTCCAGAAATCCCTTCAAAGTTCTGCATGAAGAACACAGCAGTATGAAATTTCAAGGACAAATCTTCACTGCCTTCTATTTTCTACAGGTATTTACATCTATATAAAATGAGAAAAGGAAGCTTACCTCACGAGGTGTAAGATGGAGGAGAACTGAAATGGAAAATGAAATAAATCATTCTGTTTTGACTTGTGAGTAATAACTGCTGAAGCCAACCTTTCCACACAAAATGCTCCATGGGTTTATGTGGCCAGGATGTTTTGCCACCAAAATCTAGGTGGAGTCAATTGAAATCTGTCCGGTGGGTTTTGTGGTAAGTTAATATGTTTTCTAAATTTAATTTACTCCTGGGCAGAAGTCTTGAATTCCTGAAGATAGCAACCCCTGTATTTTTTTTTCCTTTTCCTTTTTTATTTTTTCTCTTTATTTGCAAATAGACAGACATGGAAAGGTTTCTTACAGCTTTCACTTCTTCCTTCCTTCTAAGGCTAATTAATGAACCTAAATTTGTTCAGTTTGTCATTTTGTGAGTGATGTTCACCTATCTGTATGTCTGAAAGAGTGAATGACTGCTGAAGTGAGGATAGAAATCCTGTAAATGTGTGTAGGAAACAGAAGCAACCTTGGACATCTTTCAACGTAAATAAAAACTGTTATATTCTTTGTGACAGTCCTTTGAAATGATAATTGGTGAACAGTCAATTGGGTATTATGAACTTTATTCCACTGCACGTGCTGCTGAAAAAACTCATCAGCACACAAACAGTTCAAAGAATTGTACCAAAAAGTGACAACAGGAAAGGCAGAACTATGATTTGTCTGGCAGTGCACTTCCTGATGACTAAGCATTCACAGCACACAAACGGAAAAATCTGATAATACATTTGAAGACCAGAGGCCATAGGAAAAAAAAAAATCTCCTTTAACAAGGAAAAGGTCAGAGAGACTAAGATTTCATTCAGCCTGTGAAAGCATCTTCAGTTTTTCATAGGCACGAGGATAGGCATGACTTCAAATGTCAGACTTGAAACTCTGATACAGGAAATTTGGCTAAGAATGAATGAAAACTTACTATCTATACCCCTGTAAAGCCTAAATAGCTTTAAAAGATACGTGATGCAGAGAAGAGAGTATTCACTTCTTTTAAGTGAAGGTGATACAAAGATCTAAGGAGTCACATGGGCTCTGAAGAAATTTATTCTCTCTGGTTGGACGAGTTCAGTGTTATATTTTATCTATGCTCAGGCACTGTAACATGCTAACAGCCAAAGGTGAAAAAGACAAAAGGATGACGTTAATTTTAAAAATTTCTTATATAAGCAAAAAATTCATAGACAATTATCTTGTAGATACTAGCAAAAGTTTAAAAGTCCTTATCTGGGAGTCAAACCAAACAGAGGAGATTAAACCACAGCTCTGAAGTTTTGTTTAACTAAAGTTGAAACTTATTTGAGCAATTTGAGCCATTGCTGAACTTCAAGTTGATCTGAAATGGAAAATAGGCTTGTCTGCCTCCTTCCCTGGCAAACACTCATACTTCTACAGACCTTTCTGTTAGAGGTTAACCTCTCAACCCTCTCTCAATTTTTTGCCAAGAGCAGTGAGGATAGGAGCAATTCTCTAGAAAGCTAGTAAGTTTTTTGAGGATGATGAAAAGAAAATAATGCATACATTTAACTCTAATATACTGGATGCCAGATCTCAGCCTTATTCACAAATACTGCAGTGTTTTCCTTTAACCTACTCGTGCACTTAAGGACCACACCTGCAATGACAGGGAGTACCTCCTCTAAATTATGATAACTGAATATACTATTCCCAGTCTTTTTTGCTGATGGAAGGAGGAGAAAATAAACTATGGGCTGACTTGCACTGACTGAAACACAGTTTTGTAAAGTAATGATTCTATAAGCAGAAATGTAGGTGAATCATTTCACATGCATCAAAAGTCCTTCTCAATTGCTTCAAATATTTGTAGTTCAACATCTACCTTGTCTTTTTTCAGCATGCGTTATTCCCCTCACCTTGAAACAGGAACAAAAAGCACTCACATTAAAAAAAAAACACAAAAAAAACACAAAAAAACTGGGACACTGTAGCTTTCAAAGGTAACTCCATGTGCTTTTTCAAACATGCTTATCTGTCACTTATCTGCTATCCTATTCTACAGTGAATTGTAACAGATAACCTAGCTGTTTTTTAATGCAGCAATGCACAATTGAGCTCATTTTATTTCCTCACTACTGCGCAGTTAAAATAAGGCATAAATTATTGCTACACTTAAAGTGTAATGCACTGCAGTGAGGTAGATATATAGTCTTCAATGCAAAGTAGCTCTTAAGCATTAACTAAATTACAAGGGCATTCTGAGTCCAATGAAAAAGAGCAGGTATTTTCCAAGGATACTACCATTATAATTCACCCATTACTTTTCTCCTGTGCAGCTCTGGTAAGAGCAAAACTGGAGGCAGAGAAGGGAAAATAAGTTTATTTTATTTATTTATTAGCTCAGCTATGCATGCAGGAAATGGCTTTACCAAGTTTTCTTTCACTTTCTCTTTCAGATCTAGTAATATCTTCCTACCAGTATTCTCTAAAAAGAACCCAAACTTGAGGCAAAGAAAAGAAATAACATGCCCGACATCCAGGCCTATTTCTTTAGAAGCACTGAAGGAATAAGAAAGTGGATCTTCAACCACTATGAAAATATCTGTCAATCAGCTTAAAAAATTAAAGTTGGTATTGTTTTAACCCTCTGAAATGATTTTTTTTCACTCCTTGAAACTGTACTGCTGTCAAAAAACTGATCTGCTGGTAAAATCAGAAAACTCAAGAAGGAAATATCGAATATAACAAAATTTGATTATAGTGAATGCCTGAACAAATTTTATATTGCTGACATTTTCCCCAAAGCATATGTACAGCATATCTCTAGATCAATTTAATCCTATTACTTCACCCTATTACTTCCTCAAAAGGCTGAATTCTAGTGCTAGGGTAACTTTATTCTATCCTTCTATGCAAAGACTTATCACTTCTGTATTTGTATTTAAGTGAATCATTTTCGGTTTTTTTGTTTTTTGCTTTTTTTGTCTTAAGCCAAGTTCTCTCTTTCAGTCTGCACATCAAATGGAAAGGAAAGCACATTCTCCGATGCTGTTACAGATCCAACTTCATCAACTGGAAATGGGATCTGGAAAGGCACTTTCCTTCTGCTTCAAATGCCTTCTTACATTGGTTCACAGCCACTTAATTGATTTCAAAGGTATCTAGTAGTGTTTAGAAAATCTGATTTAGTGTGTTTTAAGCTGACTCTTTTCATGTGCTTCTCAGTAATGTGCTCAGCTGGGATTTCCTAGGAAGAGATTAATTAATCTTTTTTTTTCTTTTTTTTTTTTTCCCTGGTTATAGCTTAGATGCTCATTAGAGTCAGTTCATTAATAAATCACTTGTCAGTAACATTACTTTCTGCCAGTGGTTCATTAGGTGATTTGCCTTACCAGAAGAAGACAAACCAAAGGATACAATTTCTTGACATTAATTCCCTTCAGTGAAACAGGCAAAATACAGAGGTTGAAGGGAAGCAGCTTTGAGAAGTGGCGGCCCTCCAAGTGGCTACCAGTGCTTTGAGATTTCTTTAAAACTACTGCCTTGGTAAAAGGCAATACCCAAGCAATCCCTTCAAAGCCATTGTATGCACTTTATTAGGTATTGTGTATCAGAAGTTTGCCTCATGGATATAAATTTTCCTCCTTAAAGGAATAAATCTTCCACAAATCAAGGCAAGAGGAGATACGGTTTCTAAATGAATGATTCATTGTTGGAGGGTGCCGTTGTGATTTGCTGGAGTTGCTATGATACCTCAGCAGCAATGCCAACTTGTAATAGTCCTCAACGCCTTTCTGGAAGCTGAAAAGGCACTGCTGAGGGCAATTATTTCTTTATTTTTAAGCAGGACAAGTCTATCTACAGTGCAACTTCTTTCCATCTCTTACCTTTCTCCATCAGATAGCCTGAAATTGTAGCTCCGTTTTCTCCCATGGGCTCTGAAGGGTATAAACAGGAAGGCAGCATATGCTGAAAAAGATGGCAGGATGCCCCAAAACAGTAATTGAAAAAACTCTCCTAGTTGTGCCTGCCAAAATTTGGGTTTAGACCTTTTTTCTGATAAAAAAGAAAAATGTGTCAACAACTTTCCACTGCAGTGAAAGCACATGTGGCTTTGCTGATTCATGTTTACCCAGAAAAAGAATGAGGGCGTATGGTGCATATTCTTTGTGAAGAAGCACAGCAAAGTTTTTAAGAGAATAAAGCTGGAATTTCTTTAGGGAATTCTCACCTTTAATATTGTAGCTACAGTAAAATCTGTCTCCTAGCAGCATAAAAATTGTATCTTGCACAAACTGTCACCTAAATAGGGCTGGCACTAACTAAACACTGGAGCACTTTAATAACAAAAATGTGTAGTAGAGATGGGAATGAAGGAGAGAAAGAATTTAACTTCCAGCATACAAATTTGTGACACACTGAACTGCAAGGAGAAATTGAACTTAAATACTAATGTTGCTGAAATAAACTTGGCTTCTGTTGTAAATCTGTGACTGTCCTAAGAAGAGGAAGACAAATATCACAACCTTGAATTCCTATGAAAAATGTCACAGATTTCAGACTTTCAGAGAAAGTAAAATATTAAAATTAATTTAGTAAATAACTAATGCCAGAGAATCATTTCATAAGAACAAAAATACAACAGACTCTAGCTAAAGATTACCTATGTACATATTTCCTGTGTTGCAAAACCAATTAGATTTTCTACAAAGACTATGGTACGAGCTGCCATCTTCTTTCTTTTGAAGTACTCATTAGTACTTTTAAATCCAGAATACAGATAGTATTATGAAAGTGGGAAGTCAAAGGGGTCTGCTATTTAATGCCTTTTGCTTGTGCCAAGTCACAAAGTGCAAATAAAGAAAGTAGGATGGAAACCAAAGGAGGAAAATTGCTTGCAGAGAATAGCTTAGATAACAGGGGAATGGATACCCAACCTCCGCTACTGAAAGAAAATGATTTTTTAGATAGTTTAGATAGGGTTGGTTTTAGATGGATAGATAGGGTTGGTTTGGTTTTTTGTTTGTTTTTTTCTTTTAGTTGAGAGAGTTGAAGTTCTCTTTTAAAAAAAAAAAAAATTAAAGAAAAGACAGATTCCTTTCTGGTACCTTTTTGGTAACTTATCTGGCATGGGAATCGTCTTTGTGCGGTTCTTCAAAAAGCTCAGTAGCTTCTAGTTTGACTCCATGTTTAGTTGTGTGCTTTTGAACAGGTCGTGCTTCTTGACTGACAGCCCAGTCACATTTCATTGTTAGTACCTCCAGAGAATTGACCAAGAGTGACAAGATACCAACAGGTATGGTTTTGTAAAGGTAGAGCTTCATTTTAGTAACTTTTTTTTTAGTTCATTGATTCATTTTAGTAATTTTTTTTTAAGTTGCCAGTAAGTCTTTGCATCGCAACTAAAAAGCCTGCCTAAGTTAGAATAGTGGCTCAGAAGTACATTCATTAATTTATTCATAAAAATGACTTACTGAGAACTAATTCACAGTGCCTGACTCTCTTCTAGCTGTTCTGCATCTATTGGATTGCAATGAAGAGATTTTCTGTGTGCTGACCAGTACAGGCTTCTTAAGCAGAAATTTCTATAAAGTTTATACTATTATTACTAAAATCCATGCAGTATTCTTGACTGTAATTCCACTGGCCATTCCCGAGCCCTAACATTATTGTACTTCATTCAGTTAGAGACTTTCCTCCTTTTATTGCTGCTTCTATCAAAGAATGAGTGTTCAGAAATACCTCATTAAAGTGATACAAAATTACCCAACTAAAAGGTAGAGCTGGCATTATCTGGAATGAATGGGCTTCAAAAGATATAGTTTGAATCTAAATACATTGAAACTGTTGATGAGTTGGGTTTTCATTTCAGAGTTTACTTCTAAAGCTGAACAAGGAGATGTTTCACCCTCAAACTAGTGTATCTGTATTTTTCAGCCTTGTTCTTTTTATTCCTTTGGTGCTTGGCAGTAGCAACCCAGGAAAACAGGGATGTTAAAAAAGCAAATAATACTTACAAGGACTTAAAGGGAGTACCAGCAATGTAGGAGGAAAATATGATTTCTGAATTAACGCAATACTTCCCTGCAACATCTTCGGCCTTTGACTATGCCCAGCCCCAATGGCATGAATTGATGAGAGTCTTCCCAGATGGTCTTTGTCATTTGCTTTCCTTATGAGGCTTATAAGGTTGTTGTTTTTGTTTTTTTTTTGTTTGTTTGTTTAAAAAAAAAAAAGAAAGAAAGAAAAGAAGAAGAAAAAGAAATGCCATACGCAATAACAGAGAGCTAGATTTACCATGGTGGCAATTCTGTCAGATCTGGGGATTTGGGTTGCCATCACGGGGAATGCACTGCATAAAAGGAGGCTATAACATAACAGACGGCTCGTCCCTCAGAAGTTACTCCTTGGAGTGTCCGTGAAAGGCTATAGGAAGGCGGATGCTCTCAAACAAGGCTACAGTGTTGCTACACCTTTTCCAATCCAGGTGGGGGAAAACTGCGTGAATAATCTGACTAGGCGATCTGACAGACCAAAGTGTGAGAAAAAGTGATGCTTCCTTCCTTTGCTGCCAGTATTCAGAAAGTGTACCTTGCATTTTTTTTCCTTTGTTGGTAATTTTTATGCTTTTCCCTGACATCAGATTAATTATGAGTTTGGCACAATGTCTGCAAAACAGAGTGCAGTGACACTGCAAAGTAAAAGGTAAAAGGAGAAAAAATTGATCTGCCTGCACCAGCAGCTGAAATACAAATTACAATGGAAAAAAACAACAGCTCCTTCAATGTAAGCTGCTCAGACTGTAGAGTTTGTATCTAAAGGAAGCTCAGTCTACAAATAGCTACTGCTGGAATTTATTACATTATACCCAGCTTAATAAGAACGTTCTCTGACAATAGCAGAGATGAGAATCAATTTTTTACTTGGGATGACAAAGGAGAGACAATAAACGACAACAACCATGATACAGCTGTCCTAACGGAAAGAGCTGCAGCAGCAGCAGCCATCCCTGAGCTGCGGCTGACACAAGCTAAAAGCTTTAAAGTTGATGTATCTCTGGGTCCCTCATCCAAACACCAAGAATTGCAACTACGTTCATATAAACTGAACTAGGAATCATGTGTGAAAGAAGAGTTCTGCCTCCAAGGGCTGTCCTCCACCTGAAAGTGATACCTGCTTCTCTTAAATCTAGTTTAAGTAGGATAGGAAGCTTGCACACTGTCAGGAGGAACAAAGCACCTGAATCTGGAAGGACAACTGAGTGTAATTTACAAAAGCAAGGTTGCACAAGCATCTGCATAATACAAGGTTAACAAAATTGAAGTATATAAAATTTAGATCTGAATTCTAACTTTTTTTTTTTTTTTTTTTTTTTTTTTTTAACAGAATAAAAGTAAACTGATGATTAGCAGTATCACTAAAGCCAGAGCTCTTACACCAATATTATGACTTGGTGTGCTTTTAAGAAGAGTTGTGTGCTCCAAGTATACATTCATATTTATGGGGTGTAACCTGTCTTATATTCAGTTAAGGTATTTAAAAGACAACATGCATATGGAATGCTGGTTTGCTTAAAACCACCAGCAACTAAAACTACGACAAGCTCAGGCCATTTGGCATTTGCAGGTTAAAATTTTTTATTAAAATGACATTGACATATTATTCCATCTGTAAACCTTCAGCTGTTTTCAGATGCTTGCTTCTGAGGTGACCAACCAAATAATTTCTATGACATACATATAAGAATCAACAAACTGACATCAAGCAAATCGCACTAATAGATCTCCTTTTTTTTTTTTTAATGTACACTCAAGCTGACATTCCAAGCACTGTTTTTCCCCAGTGCAATTAGGAGAGAGTGGATTTTTTTCCAAAACCTCTCCAGACAATTAAGGCACCCAGCTGCTCCAGAGTCTCAGCAGCCAGAAGTGGCCTAAATCCCTCAGCTGATGCAGAGCTGGGTATTCATTACCTTCCGAAGCTCAGCATTATCACCCCTCAATTAAATTGGGAAATTTCAGATTGAAATAAATGTAGTATGTCATGTTGAATACTTTTTTTGACAAATTGCAATACCATGTACGAACAACCGCTGCTCTTCACTTCAAAATACAGATCAAGAAGCTACAAGGGGGTTCCCACCAGTGTGGTGATCTCTCTGGCTGCACCATGGGACAGCAGGTCTTGCTCAGAGGGCCTCTGCCATGTTAGTCCCAGTAGCACTTCTCCCCTGACAAACCCAAGCTCCATTTAATCAACAAAAACACTTCCTTAAATTGGTACCAGCCCATGTTCTCTACTGCTAAGTAAACTTGTTTGTTTTCTTTTACTTCTGTAGTTACTCACAACTGAAAACGTGATCACGATAAACCTAAGTCCAGGTGGAAAGTAAGAGAGGTCCACTCAGCATTCCCATCCTGTCAGGGCACACAGCAACAGCATCAAGTGGGAGTGGGACTCCAGCCCTCTGTACCTCTCTGAGTGGTGTAAGAGAAGGCTAAGCAATAACTGCAGTCAATGCAGAGGAGAGAAGGAAGAGGTCTGAGAGGAAAAACCACCATGTGCACATCATATTTGGTTTTGGTCCAAATGGGGCCATGTATGTGTATGGTTGTAAAACAAGAAGACTGGAAAAACATGTTGCAGAATTATGCTGTGAAGAATTTGCACGAAATGAATCCTAATTCACTCGTTAAGCACAGTAACTCCAAGAGGATCAAATCTGGCTTGAAATATAGAAATATGTTCATATCTGAATGAAGAAATGTAAAATATTCTCAAACGTGTCCTAACATGCACTCTTTACTCTACATTTGCTAATCAGTTTCTAAATTGAGTAGTTACACAGTTAATCTATGAATATGGTTGTACGCTACTATAACGTTTTGATAAAACTTTCTTTATCTTTTTAAATACTGTCATTTGACATGTAAGAATATTTCAGGTCCTCCAGATCCCCCCTCCCTCCAGGGAGAATGTTGTTCTTATGCAGCTTTAATAATTCAAATGCCAATGTAAAAATCCAGGAATGGAAACAGCGTGTTCCAGGAAAGTTGTGGTAAATTAGTAATTGTGATCTGCTTGTAATTGCTGATTATCCCAATGAGTTCTACCCAGACTAGTGAAGTGAAAGGCTTTCACGGAAGAAAAGAAACTTAATGAAATTCAAATGAACAGTGGCCTGCAATTTTCAAAAGGATTTTCCATCTCTTTAGCAATTGTACGAGACCTGCTCTGAAAGTAATGCCTCTGATTATACTGCGTTGACCCATGACATCAGAGGTGGATGTTGGTGGTATGGCAATAGAGCTTAAACCTTCCCACCTATATCCTGCTACATTTTGTTGCTACGTGACAGATGGCAGCAGAGGGGCAGTCTGGCAAAATGATGTCTGACATGGAAGTGTGTACAAAGCAAACGTGTCACTGAATTCCTCCATGTGGAAATAATGGCATCTGTTGACATTCATCAACACTTGCTGAATGTCTGTGGAGACCAAAGAGTGGATGTGAACACAGTGAGGCAGTGAGTGGTGCATTCCAGCAACGTGAAAGACAGGCCATGCTCCAGACGGCCATGCAGATTTTTATGAGAGCGGGATACAGGCTCTTGTTCATCACTGGCAAAAAATGCAAAGCTAATAGTGGTGACTATATTGAAAAACAGTGTTTTGTAGCTGAAAGTGCACTCTATCAAACAGTATTATTGTGTTCTTTGTATCTTTGTAGTTTCAATGGAAATAAAGAGGAAGCATTAATTTTAGAGCAGTTTATGTATAAATAATTGCATATGCAACAAGAAACCTTACTTCTAGAGCAGGGAAGGGGCAAGAGCCATATATTGCTCTACATGTAAATAAAGGATTCTGTTACCAGGCTCTTACATTACAATGTCAACACTAATACGGTAGCTATGGAAAGAAGAAAAGCAAGCAGGACTGTACAGGAAATCAGCTGGATAGAATGTAAGGTAGCAGAGTGATGTACCCTTGGCAGTTTTTGTATATGCCAAAAAAGAAAGATATAAATGACACACAGGACGTGATGCAAAATAAAACATTAATTTTGATGTGTTTTCCCTACTGATAAAACATTAATTTTGATGTGTTTTCCCTACTGACTGTCTCATTCCATCTCTTTTCTCCCTCATTTCAAGGAAGGAATTCTTGTCTTGGAGGAGGTAATAAATACAAAATCGATGTAGATTTGGATGAGCAGATGCTGGGTTTATTGCATAGCAGGCTAAGACCAGATGCTGTCATCAAAAAGTACCAATAAGAGTGCCTGTGCATTCTGAGGTATAATTACACAAGAAAATGCTAAAAAGAGGAGACAACGATGGTTAAGCAGAAGATGAACTAATAAAACTGGAGAAGAAAGCTAACAAATGAAAATAGTGGTGACCTGTAATGCCGATTAAGAAATGCAAAAAGGAAAGGAAAGAGGAAAGCAAAGGCAATGATTTTTTAGGGACTAGTCACTGAAGATGATGAAATTAATTTCACTGAAATGAAATGGGTGTCTGTAGTGAAACCAACAGCTTGTAAAATAGTCCTTTACTCAAGGAAATTAGGAAAGTAGGAGAGAGGTAGATGAAGCTGCTGGAGGAAGGAAAATGGAAGCATAGGTGAGTAGGAAGTATTGAGGGAAAAGTCACATAGAAAAATACAAAATCACCTTAGCAAAACTCATTACAGATCATGTTGGACAAAACATGCAGCCGAAGATGTGATGCAGGAACACTCACACTCAAGTGTGAATCCATAAACCATACCTGTGCCTTTTTCCACTCTATCTCTGACTCACATTCAACTGCATTTGAGTGGTACTAAATGTCTTCAGCCTGACCATGAAATAATATTCTGAGGCATGCACAAAGCTGCTTAGAAGTCAGTGGAGCACTACAGATATCTGCTTACATGCATCAAAATGCAGAGGACCACATGTGCAGAGAATGCTCATTCTTATTGCAAAATTATGAACCTTGTTTTCCTCTTTTCCTCCACACAAAAAATGAGAATACTATTGGAGCAAGAGTGACACTATTCACATGTTCTTCCTGAAGTGAAAAGGTTAGCTTTAAAACATCCATGCTTAGAAACAATAAAGTCTATATGTCTAAGTCATTTCACTGTCACTCAGAATCAGTTTGGCAATCATACAAGCAAAAGAACTTTGCCTTTCTCTTGCTCTGTTACTCAACATATTTACCTAATCCACCACTGAAATCACTGTAAAGACACAGTATATTTGTCAGGACTAGGAAGCCACTTTTATCCTAGTGGACTCTTTCAAGTGCGCCAGTTGCAAAACCATCTCTACACATATTTTTGGTAAACTATCAAGAATCACAATTTGGTGTCCTCTAAATTAAGAGCTTCTATCTGAATACAGTTACACTGCTGCTATTGGAAGTGTTTTTCCTCATGTGAATGGATACAATCAAAGATACGAAAACCATTGGTGGCTTTTAGGCAGGAATTAGAGCATTTCACTAGTAAGAATGCTTTCATAATCTTGGAGCTCAAACTTTTTTTTCATGCTGAATGACTGAGTTTTCAGAGCCCTAAGATAATAAGGAAAATTGTAGAACCTTCCCTTTCAAACTCCATTTGACTAAAGAAACAAAAACAATGGAATGAAAATAAAGATAAAATGTTCAGGAAACACTGTGTGTTTCCCGAAACAAAATTTCACAAGAGGCATGAGAGGTGGCATCTTTAACCGATGCCACCACCACATAAGCCATGCCATGCTAATCATTGGTTCACTAAATGTTGAGGATTATTTGTTATCTGAACATGTCAGCTTACACATTAACAAATACTAAGCTAAAATCTGACTCTGAAGTATCAGCAATCACTGATAACATCAGCATGTGAAAAAAAGACTAAATATAAAAACAGGCCTCCATATTTTGATCTGCTCATTGTCATCCCAGAGGTCCTTTGTATCCAGTGTGTCAACTTCCATGTATTACTTTTTTTTATTGTGATCACATAGAACATTTTCAGAGTTTTATGCTTGCCAGAAAAGTGCTTGGATGGGGACAAGGGATGTTTTTCCTTGGTCTAGGATACCTCCAGAAGTGTATCTTTCTCACTCTCCATGATAACCTTAAGAAATATTTCTTTCATGTAAATTCAGTCTGTTAACACATAACAAAGTAGAACTTCATGGACCACGTTTCTAGTCAGATCTATTCCTCGCCCCACCCAATGCTGCATGCCCACTTTTACAGACTTACAAGAGCAAAACTATTCACCTTTGTTAAGGTACTTGGCTTTCCATTTTCTTTGTGTTTGCTCCATCCTGGTTTGTAAACACAGAGCTTGAGATACAGCACAGAGATTTTGCAAGTTTCAGTTATGATTGCACAAGAAAGAGACAGAATTAGGTAAAAGAAAACCTGCTGTTTGTGTTTTCCAGATTTGGAAATTTTCCTTTTCATCATTGTTTGCTAGGGAATTTGGAGCCCTTGCAGAATTTAGGAACCTTCACTGACATAGCTTTGCCTCCTGAATCTCCTCTCCGAAAACAGCTAGCAAGATAAGTTCTCCCTGATAACCATGGGCCATCAAAGTTTAGTGACCTGTCATGGGCACCCTTGCAACATCACTGCTAGGAACTTCATCTAAATTTGGACTGTGAATGTAGTTAAGACAGCAGAAGGAGGGATGAGGCCTATACATAAAATGGAGCTTACTGTATGATAAAGGTCTTTACACAGAGCTTATAACCTCCAAAGTAGAACTCATGATTTGCATATGCCATGAACAGCCAGAATTGAGAAGTTCTTTCTCCAGTCTGCAGCAGTCAGCATTCATGCTCATAAAGAGGAAGGAACAGAAGCAGAAATTGTGTTCCACCATATCAGCCTTCTATAATCAGACTATGCACTCCAAAGACCTATCTTTATTTTTTGGTGCAGTGGGAGGAGGAAGGATGGCATTTTATCTCACATATTACTTGGTGAGCTTTCTCTTTAGCCTGGAAGAGCCTCTCAGCTGCAACATGAACGCATCTTCTGAGGGTCATCAGAGCATCACTGAGCCCATGGCTCTGAGCCATGGCACAGTAGGTCACTGCCTCTGCCCGCTGCAGCTCAGGACACAGCCTCTGTTCTTTAACCAGAGTATTCCACAGTAGAGTACCTTGTTTCAAAGTGGCACATTTTCTTAATGACTTGAATTTTGGCTAAGGACAGTTCTCAGTATGTCAGTGAAAAGTGGGAGACTGGCTGTCACAAATCATAAAGAGAAACATAAGAGGGAAAAAGAGGGAATGACATTCTTAGCTCACAATGCATGTTTAAAATATCTTATTTTATCTGACTTTTAAAGATCCCTTCTGTTGTCAGATACATCCTCATTCTGCTAGCAATAATCTCCATTCTGTCAGAAACATAAAACTGGCCTAGAGTTCAAAGGGGGAAAAATCTTTACACATATTTCACTTTACTACATATACACAACTGGCTACATTAGCTTCTACCTTATAGTCTGCAACTCAACTTTAGTATTTACATACTAATTGTCATTCATTTTTAAATACTCATTGAATGGGGAGGAACAAATAGAGCACAGTGGCAAATGACAGGCACAGTACAATTCCAGGTACCAAACATGGCAGATGAAGTGATTGTCTCCTGCTCTGCCCTTGTGAGGCACCACCTTCAGTAGTGAGTCCAGGCCAGGGGCTCACAGCACAAGACACACAGAACTGTCAAAGGGGGTCCAGAGGAACAATATGAAGATGATCCGAGGGCTGGATCACCTCTACTCTGACAGGTATTTTATTCACATTTTGTTTTCAATTATACTGACCACATAGTTACGAATTACTGAGGGCTAATACCTATACTGATTCTACAACAACACCCTAGCTCACTGAATGCTACCCAACTGAAGGAAGCAGTGAATAGCTGGCAGTTCAGTGGAATACCAAGTCAGCTTGATATTTAGAGAATTCATTACATATGTTTCCAAAAGAAGCATGACTCAGATACATGTGATCAAGAGCATTTGCATAGAAATTGGAGGCAGGTGTTTGCTAGCAGGCAAAGCACAAACTGTCAAAGCAATGAACTGAGTTGAAAAGGTGGGCCTTTGGCTTACTGCAGAAAAAAGTCTTTTTGACTATGACTGTAACAGTAAATACGGGATTAAAGTTTTAAAGTTCCGGTGCCTAACTATCTTAAAAAAAAAAAAAGAGAGAGAAAAAGAGAACAATTTATACATTCTGTGGTATTTTTTAAATAGAAGATGCTAGATTTTCAGATACTAAAAACCAACAGCCTATATGATCTAGAATGAAACATGGCTTAAACATACAGAATACTGTTACTGAACTATAGCAATGTGTATTTAAAAATAAAAACTGCACTGTTTTCAAAGTCTGCATTCTCCAGATACAAGATACAGTAAGTCAACCAAGACATCATAACGAAATAATCCTCTCCTATGCACAAGAACACTTAATAATTTTTACGTTAAGCTTTGCTTTAGTATCTGTAAATCTGCATGCTCACCACTTAACAGATACTGTAACTCTCTGAAAAAAGCTGAAATACAGACTTGTGAAATGTGGTGAATTGAGTAAATCACTTCAATTGTACAGCAGAGGCATTTTTCTTTCTTTGAATAGGACTGTATATTTGTTCAGGGCTATATCTTATCATCATCAGCAACTTTTTCCATTAAATCTCTTTTTTTCTGAAACACAGTACTGCAACTGATACTGTTTGATCTCTACAGCTCTTGCACAGCCTTTCTGACTTTGAGATGTCTAAGGTTTGTTCACAAGCTGTTACTAAATTTGGCTGAACTAATCCTCTTTTCTGTTTCTGATATTAGTATTATAAATACAACTGAGCCAGTTCCACTGGTAGGCAAAACCAACTTCTTTGGAAGGAGACCCAGCAGCCAGCACATCTTGGAGACCCAGTGACAGCCGATTGTTTCCTGAGAGTGTCTTATTATAGTGATAATTGTTGCTAACCTCCTGCTTTTGTCTATGGCAAAAAAGGACATGGTGACAGCGTTAGTACAAGACAGAGGTATTTTTAAGACAGTAATACAGGTATTTATATATAATACAGGTAAGACAGTTGAAATACAGGTATGTCAACTACCAGTTTCTCTATTCTTTCATCTCCCTTTTTTCTGAAACACTATTAATATGTAATAAGCACTTCGTAATGATTTCAACTCTATACTATCAGAAGTAAATCAAGTAGAACCGTATTATATGAAGAATTACAGTTCCCTGGCTCTTACTACAGCACAAACTTCTGCAAGAAGATGCAGAACTGTTAGAGCCAATGACTTTGATTATACAAGTGAAAATGTAAGGGGAACAGATGACCTAATTCCCTGCAGGTGAAAAATGGTGGACCTTCATCCTAAATCCGCACTGGTCTGACTGGCTAACAGACTGCTGTTTGAAAACTTGCATTTGTTCCTCCCTCCTGATCTTTTCTTTTTTCTTGTCTGAGTAAAGAAAGATTTGCTTATTGGCATATCCCGAGCTGCTGAGTTTTATTCTGCTTTTTACATAATAAGTTCTTTGTCCTGAAAGCAAAGAAATGTGATGACTATAGCTTTTGTTCCAAGATCTGGGCTGAGTTTTGGGCCATTAAGGCTCTTTCCAATTGTAAGATGTCACTCCCTCAGGCTTTCTATGTAATGGGTGATAAAGGAGTTGGAAAGCAAATTTACTGCCTCTCTTTCTTAAAGGCCTTCTTTTTCATCCTTGACAGTGGAAACGAGACCTTTACAGCTGATGCTATTGGGTTTCTCCTGAGTGTCTTATTCTTCAGTGTCATTAAGAAGATAAGTTATCCTTTCTAAAATCTCCTCCTCCTGTTCACTTTCAAGGTCATGTTTTTGCATGGCTTCAATGTTAATGTGCAAGAAGTTCCCACCAAGCGTATGGGAACTCTACAGAATGTTCTGGATGAGGACTGCATTTATTTATCATGGCTCTTGTATTTTTTCTGGGGGTATCGGATATTACAGACAACCACAATTTTCCAGTGAGCCTGTAAGAACTGGAGCTGCTTTTATGTCATGTGATATTCTCCTTCATCCTTTTTCCCAGACCTCTGCTTCTCTGGAAGCTCATCACTGTAGACAATATTCATGTTCATAGAGCAGATTATTTCTGATAATTCCATAGTTTCAGTGGCTGAAACCTCTTTGCACAGGCAGCATAAATTTCTGTTTGCAGATGGTCTTTATTCTGCTTAGTTAACAATGATACAGCAAATTTCTAATTCTCTACCAACAGTGAATTAAAAAGATCACAATCTTTAAAGACCGAAAAAAAAAAACCAAAAACATTTTCTCCAAATTCTAACGAGTTTCCTATGTACCAATAGCTTTTGGGAGCATTGTGCCTCTCTTAATGAGGGGCACATATTCAGGAAAATGCCCAAACTGCACCATTTTTCACATACGTGTAGTCTAGTAATGAAGAATGATCATTAGAGATGGTGAGCACAGCCACACTGTAGAAAGACTTAAACTTCACTGAGTCTAGGGTGTAAACAGTGCAGTAAACAGACCTGCCACTCTATTTGTGGAAGAATTGTCCCCAGTGGGACAGAATATGCACAAGTGAGTGCACTGTAAGGACTCCAGCCGCATTCTGAGACATCCAGAGCTGGGGATGGCTGGAGACAAAGGCTGCTACTTTGTAAAAACCTGCTAAGTGCCAACACTAATTAATCCCAGTGTATTTTGGGGACAGGAATCCTCTCTTAGTTGTACACATCCAGTCCCCTTGCACATAGGCCAGGGCCTACTGCCAGTCCTGCAATACAAATGTTTCTTCACAATCATAAAAGCATGGGATCTGAAAAAAGTCCTTGAGAACAAGAGTGGCAGAAGGATTCACATCCCTGCTTGTATCATGGAAGGCAGACTCAGACAAAACCGTTGCCTTGTCCTCTCCCAGGCTGTTCCTCTTTGGCAGTGCTGAATATGGAGCAGGGGTAGAGAGGCCAGCAGGCTGAAGCAGATACTATGCTCCTGATGCTCTGTCTGTTTGCTTCTCTTCATTGTAAGCAGAGTGCTCAGTCAGCACTCAGACACTCAGAAACACGTGACACAGCTAAAAAGAACACAGAAACACCCTAACCACACACAGTTCCCGTTTACCTCAATCTTGATTCAACCAGATGAGGATGCTATGCTTCTGAGACACAGAAGTAAGCCTCTACTGTCTCTCATTTGCTCTTCTTACAAGACACCTTGTACCATTCACATCATAAAATCATTTTAAAAGCTCATTTTTAATTAACTAGAGTAACATAACTAGAGCTTCTTGGTCACTGCATTTATGCAGACACCAGCATATTTAATACCCTTGTTTCTAAAATGTCACACTTCCGAAGTGAATATACTGCATCATATAGAGCTTGTGATAGATATTTTTCTTGTAACGGCTCATTACTGTAATTGTGGTTGCTATGCTTTCAGAAGGACTAAAGCAGCGTAATTCAAATGGATGGAAATACACAGACTGTGATTTTCAAAGTGCCCTAAGGGAGTTAAGCAATTCTCTCTTAGTGTAGACTGCATGCTTTCCCCTTCAATGTTCTTCAGGCACTTCTGATATTACTAAGAATATGCTATAGCAGCAATGTTTAAAAAGATTTTCAAACCAGAATGCTTGCCTGCTATTTGGGATGCTGGGAGAACACATAAGCGAAGAGAAAATGGGAAGGTATTTCATGTATTAAGATTATCCTAAATCAGGCTCAATGGCAATGACAAAGCAAACACTAAAGCTCGGCTCTGATTTATCATTAGCATGCAAAATAGAAGAAATGAACAGATAAGCTACCCTGTGAGCAGTGATAAAAGGGCATTGCTAAACCCTTGCAAATTTTGTTTAACGTGTTATCTTTGAAAATCCTTCTTTATGAACTTGAATCTCCGTTGTCTTCTCTCATTATATTTTTCCTCATGTGACTGAGCAGCCTCCATCCTCAAGCTCATCTCTCTCCTGTCACCCCCCACCCCCACGCTCATTCTGCTGGAGCATAAAATGAACAGAGCTTCATTTGTTCACCCGTGCCAGCACCAGCAGTAATGTCAGTGCAGCAGAAGCAGCAGCCCTGCCTCCATAGTTCTGGGTGAGGGGACATCTCGTGTTTCCGGGAACCAGGCATCCTAATTCTCTGCTGTACCTCCAGGAGAACGGCTAGTGGTTTTGTGTGGGTCTCTTGTAAGCAATGATTTCTTTTGGAAAAAAAAAACAGTACTTTAGAACTGCTGCATATTCAGTTAGATTTTAAAAATATGCTATAAGAAAAAAAAGCCTTCAAAATTAGGACTTAAACTGAACTAGCAGGTTCTCTTAGATAATGACTACAACAGCATAAGCTAAGGTCAGAGCATCTGATTTCTTGAAACTCCACCAAAAAGGATTCTCTTCTTTTGTATGGATCACATATTAGAGATAGATAGATACATATAAAATGATAGTGGTCTGTACCAAGTTCTTCTTCCTTCTTCCAAGAACATAGGCTTCAGTTCTTTGCTGTGCTCCTGGGACACATGCAACAGAATGGCTTTCATTAACTCAATCTTAAAACCATATAGTTCAGTTTGCCTGTCCCTGATCTGTCCAGAGCCCTCATCCTTTTGGCAGCCTGAAGCCTTCTTCACTTCCAGCATTAAAGTAGTCCCTGTCTGCTAATACTCAAATACTGCTACTCAGCTTGCTCTTGTCTGTGAGTAGGCAAACACCTTACCTTATCTACCTCCAAAAAACAACCTTAATTATGCTCTGATCATCTTCACTGGAATACAGTAATCAAGTTCTTTCAGCTTCTCCTTCCCAGATAAGATAATAAGAAGTGAAGAAACTAATTGTTTGAAGGGTTTTGTTGTGCTGTTTTTTTTTTTCCCCTAATCTTTTGAACAAGCTTCAATTGACCTGCTTTAAGCATGTCCAGCCAGAAGCATGTGCAAAGAAACCCCAGATGAAATCTCAGTTGAGTCATATATTAATATATATATTTTTTATCTCTGTTGGGAGGCAGACCATCAGATAAATCCTCCAAGCTTTCCGATTTTCTCCCCTTTATGTCATCCTTGTGTATTTCATATACTTCTTTCTTTTTCCAGAGAACAGAAGCCCTTTGCAAGTGATATTTCAAACAGTTTGCAGTGCCTCAGTAGGGAAACATCCATTCATTTTCATTAGGAGATGAACCTACTTTGGTAAACACAGAAATCTACAATCCAAATTCTTGGAAGTGCTAGGCAAGCCAAAAAACCTATCCCCTGAAGCTATTATTCCTATAACTTTTTTATTCAGAGTATTTACTGCTTGTTGAATGTTTCTGTTCTTTCCTGCATGCTAGTCAGTTTGTTGCTTCTTTACTGTCCCCAGCTCTTCTGCTTTACTTTTACTTCACTATAAAACTAGAAACGTCATCAGTTTCTGTGAAGTGGGGATATTTTCACTGTCTTAAGATCAATCTTGGCTCAGGACTAGTTTAATTTAGAACAGGTAATGGGTCTGACTCACATCATGCTGTTCGTGTCATTCATCTCCGCTTTGGAACAAGCTTACTAATTTACTTATGACCTGAAAATGTCTGAAATCAAATTATATATAGCATTTTAAAAATATTTATATTGTTAAGAATGATTATAAACATCACCAAATTCCGTCAAGATGAAATTCTGTTGCACAAGTTAACAATGGATACATCTCTTTCTGAAACCTTCCCTTGAACACCTACTTCACAACATCTGGAATGCCTCACACAATATATTCATGACATTTACAAATGACTGAGTTCGACATGCTTCTCCAAGGCTTCCAAAAAGAACTGCTTTTAAAAGAATACACCAAAGAACAGAATGATTCTGTGATCCAAAAGAGGCTTTGGTGAGATTAGTTTCCCTCAGCACTTCAACATCTTTATCTCTGACCTTGCAGGTAAGAAAACATCATCGGTCAGCTACAGCAGGATGAGCAGTCATGTAAGGAATGCAGGCAATGATATTCTCGTCTGTGATCCAGAAATTGGCTTTAAGACTTAGTGAGAGAATAATCACTTTGACCTTTGTGTGCAACATCTTAAAAAAACAGTGAGGAGAGCAAGCATTCACCACATGCCATCAGATGCTAGCACGCAGGAAGAAAAATGTCACTGTTCCCCCTACACATCATCGTGCTGAACAGGAATCTAAAACAAGCAACTGAGGGTGAGGACAAGAGAGAGCCACAGGTCACTGGCAGTGGCAGAGCAGTCACATCTACATCTTGCCAGCACTGCAGCTAGGCAACTTGCCAGCTAGGAGAGAAAGCCTCTGAACAACACTGACCCAGAGCTTACTCAAGCACAGTGGGATGGGAAGGAGAAATAAAGTTAGCCAGACAGCAGGTTTCCTGGCACCACAACTGCATGTTTGCAGGAGTAAGAAGAGACAAGCATGGACTAATTGCTACATAAAGTCCTGTAGCTTTGCAAAGCACACATTCTTAACTTGAAGCCTTGCCGCCTCATATGAGATACATACCAGTGCATGTGCTTAGCTTGGGCCTAAAATCAAAGCACACAGATATCAAAAAGATGTCAAGTGAAGCATTCCTCTTCTGGAGCTGGGCCTCTCATTTATGAGGGGCTTAGCAATGGGAACCTTGCTGTCATTACCACGGTGGCAGTTTGCCTACAAATGCTAAGAGAAAATATTCTGAGGAAAGCCCTTGGAAAAGGCACAGCAAAAGAAAATTAGATTTATGAGATGACAGCAAGTTAGCAGATCCCTGAAGATTACAGACAGCTCTGGAGACAAGAGCGTTAGTCAGTGACGCCACGGAAAGGAGTGGTGGCTGAGGAGCTCAGGAGCTGCCCAGTGTTGGAGCCAGCGAGGCACAGGACCTGATGGTGGACTCAGCTGAAGGCAAACGATGTGACACAGTCACTTTTACATAAACATATGTAAGCAAGTAAAGAGGCCAAAATGTGTACTTGAAGCTTAAACTGATGATGGCAGGTCCTCTTGGATTCAATTTGTCAGGCTGCAGATGGCCGCTTGTGCTTCATTGGTGTGATGCCATGCAGTGGAAGAGAAAAAAAAGGATTGAGTGATATGCAGGGATCCTTATTTTTATATCCTGTTTCTCAATGGGATGTTTTCTTGCTTTCACAAAGGAATCATGAAGAAGGGACAGACACAGTAGACTTGAGGCTTACAGAATCTTATCTAGTCAAAACAGAAAGACGTGTATTTGATACTAAATGTCATGAGACAGAGGCACTACTCCTTACAGAGAGCAAATGAGAGATGCTAAAGCTTGGAGTTGTCTTTGAAACTAAATCCTAGAAGTTGCTCTAATAACCTCTTGCAAAATGGCTACTAATCTTTCTTTCTTTGTAATCATTCAAGCTGTTTGTGTATCACTCCCCCCTACCCTGTGTCAACAGCAAAGTGTTTAGAGTCCCTAATGCTAAGAGCCTGTTAAGACTAAAAAAACCTTAAAACACTCTTTATTCTTCCAGCTGTAGACATGTATAGGTGATTTACTTATTTCTTGCCATTCAGCTCATACTCAAGAGTTCTTAAGAGGTAAGGCAAACTCTTCTGATACCACTATTGATACATAATGGTTTCTTTTGGGGGTGAAGCTACTATAATTATCTGTACTTAAAAAAGATCAGGGATAGTAGTGAGTCATGATTTTCTTTCCATATATTTCTACAGTTCAAAGCAGATTATCCTTTATCACCCGTTGGACTTGTATTGCTTAACATTCTCCTCTGTAGTGGTCATAGAGAAGCCAACTGCTTTCTTGTTAATCTAAGTTTATCCTGGTTTTGTTCGCTTTAGACTTAGAGCGGAATGAGGGAGGAAAAAATGTCTGTTATTCAGCAAGACATCAGTCATGAAAGTATGGCCCCACAGCCACATGGTATGTAAATATCTTAGTTTTTCTTCTGAGGTGAAAAGCTCTTGTGACTTGAGATAGGCCTTAGTTGCACACTTGTGGGATGTCCTGGTACTGCTAAAGCAAAAGTTGCCAGGCTTTTTCCTTTCCTGCAGATTCCTCCTTAATCTAGAACCTTCTTTAACCACTTGCCCCATTTCCACCTTTAAATCAGTAGATACATTCAACACAGAAGAACCCACATTTGCAGATTACCACAAGCCTGAGTGAACCCTCACAAATATGCAGCTTAACATACATTCTCTTCACTAAGTTCAGAGGCAAGGATTGTGCCTTTGCTAGCTAAGATGTCTTTGGCAATACAACTGCTCATAAGGAGGCTGGAGATTGCAGGTGACAAAAAAGGGACGCTGTGAATTGGAGAAGCTAGCTCACAGCTGCCTTTCTGGAGAGTGATTCAAAGCTCACCAATAGGTCAACCCTAGAATATAAGAAAGTGTCAAGCAGGCTACCTGCCGTGTTTCCTCATAAATTTATTGAAGGGAGAAATGTTGGCCTCTGAACAGTATCAGCAAGAAAAAAAAACAACCAACAACACTTCTTATAACAAATCCAGAAGGCCTTGCTGAAAAAAGCTCTTCCAAAGATGATTACAATGCTGGAGCATGTCCTAACCAGTAGACCGTTGACTGTATCTCAGAAAGCTCATATAAGAACAAGCCGGCGAATGCTGAAAGGTCGTCATGCTTTCATGCTTTGAAATAAAAAGCTCTGAAGCAAAATGTCTGCCCACAAGTATATAAAGAACAGTGGTGCCGTGAGCAGGAGTGCTTCTAGGTTATATTTCAAGAAGATGAGATTCATGTAGAAAATCAATTATTCAAAAATAAAGCCACACTTGCACATGCAACCAGAACTGTAGCATGTAACCAGAGGTGTCTCAAACTACAGAAGACAGTCATGCACACATGAAAATACCTAGATAGTTCCACATGCAGCTTTTGTCCTTTCTGTAGCCACCTTGTCGCACATGCAAAGTAGTGAGTAATCAGCACAATACTTAGTACCACTCAGTGAACCATTTTTCTGTAAATGTATTCTCTTTTCATGCTCACTCTATGTGCATGTTTATGCACATTTATCTTTTGTATTAGAGAAGCAATTGAGAAATGTATTTACCTGGAGCAAACAGAAGGGTTTTTGTGGATCTTAAAAATGTTTTATGGTTTAAACTTCCTTTCTCTTCTAAAGCAAATGCTTCAGACTGCGAAACCGTCATGACTGGACATAAATAGGGGCAAGCTGATCATGCTGCCATAGTAGACTTGTGGCTACATGTTATCAATCATTTTGTACTATTGAAGAGCAGACTAAAATTGACAGAAACATCTCTGTGACAAAAAACTGAGGTTATTTTAATGGGCTTCAAAAAAAGTATGAGCAAGAGATAAGAGATTAAAGTTTGATAGCGAAGATGATCCATACACTGAGAAGGGAAGATTTATTCCCTACCAACTGTGGGGCAGCCTACAGACAGTGCACGGGTGCTAGTGAATGAGGGAACGAGGGAAACCAGCTGTCTTCCCAAGCTCATCCCATGTTTATCAGGTTCTTCCTGCTATCACTGGCAGCAGGTTTGAACTCCTCTCCGTAAGCAGCTTCTTGGTCGGTGGATTGCAATTAACTCAAGTGTTCCAAGTCATTTCCAGAATGCTAGAGTGGATGAGGAAGTGAGGTGGTTTGATGAAGTAAATTACAAAAGCTAATAACAGGGCAAGGACCAAATGACTGTCTGAGACTATCAGGATGTGATCCCTCAAGGAAGGCAAGAGTTTGAATGGGATGAAAACAAGGAGAGATGTGCTTGCCCACACATCCCTTCCAGAGGCTGAGACTAGAACAAGGGATCTGAGCCCTGCCTTCCCTTTGCTGCCAGTAAATTACCTGGGAAATCCATGTGCACATCCATGATGCCCTTCCCTGCCCAAGTCAGATATTGGTAGCTACTTGTGAGCAGATTGGATGCCTGTGTAACTAAACTGTTTCAGTACCCAACAGACAACAAGGCAAAGCAAATGAACCACAGTAGTGAACTGAAAAGACTACTGTGTGGAAAGGACATGTATTTTATGTCATCACAGTAACCAAAACACCCTTTGTGTCTGCTGAGTGTCTTCTCAAGGCAGCTATCTCTTTTAAAGAGATAGAGACGCTGTTATTAAGAGACGCTCTGCAAACCTCCATTGTAAAATGAGAGGTAAGATCTCTCTTTTTCCACACTGAGGAAATTCCAACACTCAATTTCCTTCACACTAGAAGGCTCCTTGGATCCTGAGAACCTCAAATTGTTTGCATTCTTTTCCCCAGCTCTGCCCCCAAGACTCTAGAGTTGCATATTGCTTGCTCAGGTAGCAAAGAATACGCTGTTCCACTGCACACTTCTAAAATGAACATGAAAGGGACTTCACAATACTTAATTAAGTACATAACTGATTTCCTAACAAGCCATCTCAGTACACTGAACTTGGGAATTGTTGTGTTAAAAACAGAATATTATCATGTAAGAAAATTGTATCATAATCACAAAAGCCAAAGTGATTGAAATTAATATCAGAAATACCAAACCTCTGAGTCCTTGTACAAAGTAAAGTCCATGTTAACTGTCCTTAACTACACTGCCCTTCTAGATTGCACTGATCTTTTTTGAGAAGTTCATAGATTCCCAGTTGCTTGACTCTCTCACCAGAGAGAGTGGTCTTCAGGTTTGATTTATCATGTACAGTATGTTACATCGATCACAATATTTGCTTTCAGCAATTCACTGAATTTGAGCCTATGTAAAATGTCACCAACATCTAATGCCATCTAAAGCCTAGCACTATTCATGCCAACATATTTTAGAACTAAATAACGTATGAGCTGGAACAACTACTGCATTTTACTTGGAAAAATTATCTGGAAACCTTTCTGGTCTAAATTATGTTTAATTGCTTCAACCTCTCTTATTGCTCTGGGACATGTTCTCCTCTGAAGCACTGACCTAGCTAACACTGTTTCTTCTCCACCATAATCACACTGCAGTTCACAGAACTGCAGACAGCTATCAAGTTCTTTTTTTTTTTTCCAAGCTATAAATATTTCATTTCTATAATATTTCTCCTTACGTAACGGACATTTTATTCCCTGTTAACAGAACTGAAAATGTAAAGTGTCTTCCTGCCCTGTAATACTATAATACTGTTAACTACTTATTTTCTCTTCAAATGTGCTAAACACTTTTTAATTGGTGACAGAGGGAATGGTAATGCTGGACTTGTGCAAGCCTGTCTTGCATCTGCAGAACTACAGTTTCAGATCAAAGGCTCCCAACTTCTTGGAGCATATTGGTATGGCACAGCAGTGAAAATCTTCGTAACAGGCAGGGAGCTGCCTGAGGCCTGCCTCAGTTCAGCTCACCTTACCTTCCATGGCTAGAGAGCAGCAGCTGCCATTCACAGAAACAGAGGTTATAAAATTAAGACACTGGTCCCTGATTTGCAGCAGAATGAAAGAAGGGCGAACACAGTGAGACTACAATGCAAATACAGAAATGATCTAATAAAATACAAACATAAATCCTATATTTTTGGGGAAGTAAATGTCAAATACTGTCACTAAAAACAACAGTGGATGGAGTGAAATTTTGCCCCTTGTGCCTACATACTCTACTTATGTGACTTTATTCAGGAAAAAAAAATGGTCGCAGTTAGGGTGTTGTGTTTGACATATGGCCCACAAAACCTGAACTGTACTAAAAAAAACTATGTACAAGACATCAGAGGCAGGTAACTGAGAAAAATGTAAACATTAATGCGCCATCCAACTTGTATGGATGTTCTTTCTGCATCTCCACTGGAAGCTTTTCAGAGCAGTAAAATTGAAAAAGGTTGGAAACAACGGCCATAGCAATTCAACTGCAAAGCAAAAGAGCTCTCTAGAGCGAGTCATTTGAAATTAAGTTGTGCGTTACAGTTTATTCTTGCCAGTTCCAACAATGTAGTCAAAACACTTCCCACACTAAAAGCTGGACCCTTGTCGAGCCACCAACAAGAAATGGTGCCATATCAGCAAAGCAAACTGGGCATGCCATCACCCCTTCTCCAGCAGTAATACTCCTGCCAAACAAGAAACAGTGAATTACTCGCATAATATTGGAGAAAATAATTAAATATTATTTCATTCCATTCTAACACTATGTTTTATTTTTAGCAAACTGTTGTTTACTCTCCAGTATTTGTCCTTTGTCTTTTCCAGTATGCTCTTGAAATGGGTATGGAAATAAACTGCGTTCACAAATAGCAATGCTGTACTTCAGCATTCCTTGAAACCAAAGGCTTGTTTACACCTTGAATTAATTTGTAGTTAACATTTTATGCAGGCACTTTTATTTTACTGTATATCAGAAAGGAACTAATCAAGAAAAACTGCACATGCAAACAAACTTTAATGTAGGGTAACAAGGCTCTGTGCAAAATCTTCCACAGCAGTGATATCACAGAGCAAACAGAAGGTGGAGAACTGCAGAGCTCTGCTGTTTCAGGAGCAGAAGTTCATGGGCCATTCAGGTCTCTTGTTCCCATGGCCATTCTTTTTAATTCTCAAGCTAATGGTTATGGAATGGCTATTGGAAGAGGCAGCAGCAGCCTATACCATAGCTACAGGAACATGTCAGTAGAAGATGAAGCAAGCAGAAAAAAATATAATCTGCTAGTGTGCTTTCATATTAATGTCCCTGCTTCTCCCTCCCCAAAATCCACAGCATTCCATGTACTGAAAGGACGAGGTACCAATACCTAGTTAGATTAATTCATTGAAATCTAAGGTCATCACAAATTTTCCTTTTCTCTTTTGTACAAATGCATGTTCTGACATGCCATTTAAACTGGAATTGAGCTTAGCAGTAATATATGCTATTTAAGAACATCACAGATTTCTCAAAGTAGCTACAAAGCAAAATCTGTTTGGAATTGCTCAGTTTTATGCATGGAGGTTTCTGCATGAGTTGGCAGCTATATTTACATTTTCTATTTATACAGCAACTTACATCCATGTTTTACAAACATGAAGGAATAAACTTTGTAACTGCCTTGTGAAACACAACTCTATTTTGGAACTGACAAGACTCACACAAAGAAAGGGATAAATGCCTTGTCTAGGATCAAGTCAATTAATAGTTAGAATCTATACTTTCAGAGCTGGAGCCTAGCATCTGTGCCTTCTTTGCATATAGAAGCAGTCACTTATCTTCAAATAGTCATAAGACTGGTCATGCCATTCAAGGTTTTGTACACATCCAAGTTATCCATGTAGCAGCAAAGTGAGCAAAGATTAAAAATAAATGAGTTCAGATCAAATTAAATGTAAACAGAAATGCTTTTGAGAAAGAAATGAACAAAAGACCTGAAACTATTTGACTCAGAAAAAGAAGTTTTGCTTTTTCTTCTATGATGCAGAGTACGGTGGTTCAAAACCTTTTCGAAACTCAAGTTTTGAAACAATGCTTTAAAATTAGACTTGGGGTATATCTGTTCTTACTGATTCTGTTTTCATCTACTGGACTTCACTGAAGGAAGGGGAAGACTTCAAGTGCCCTGTCCCCCAGCATGCAGCTGGAGTACTTGGCCACAACATGATTCTTCCACAGGGAGGGACTGGGATAAGTCCAGAAAGAGCCCTCTGTCCAAGGGGGACCACTAGGGCAATATAGTAAATACCCCTGCTCTCCCAGCACACCACTTAATCTTCTGGTAGGGAGAATAGCTTCCAACCCACAGACCAAGAAGTTTTATAACAACCTACTGGGCAAATTCTGATTGCGGGGAGGGGAAAGGGGGGGAAACAGTGAGGGTGGAAAGCAAAGAGCTGATCAATCTTGTGAAGGAAGGAGAGGGCTGGATGAAAAAAAAGGTACTGATGGAGCACGCTACAGATCCTACGTCCAGATTAGATATTCTACAGCACAGCAGCACAGAGCACAGCAAGGAATGGGCTCCTCATTCTGAGGATCGTTCTGACAATTTCTAGTAATATCCAAGCAGATCCACAACTCTACATTACCTGTTTATTTTGTGTCATACCTGTTACCAAATGAAAATACATATCAGTTCAGCTGCTGAGAGAATGCATCTTTGTTACAGTTAAGAACAATAATGCACTGCTGAGATTTAGCTTTTGTCTGCTAGCACTTTATTAGATCTTTGACTTCTCCCTGGATCTCACTGTGTGCCACTTGCTGTGAAACTCTAGCAAATGCTCTGTATGACTGGTGTGTCTGGCATTTAATGCCCACTGCAACTAACCACGTAACCATGCAGCCACATAAGCATAATTAATCACTCACGTACTCTCAAGAACTGTCCACAGGGTCTGCAGAACATTTAGCACTGGCCTGAAACCTCCAAGTGCTTTGCAGACAACTGTTTAGCAGCCAGGGCTGTAGGACTCAGGCTGGCATGGAAGATGCGCTTTGCCTAGAAACAGAAAGTCTCTGAAGCATGAGTGTTCAGATCAACATCCTGCAAATCACAACTTTGTGCAGGTTTAGTTTCTGATTCTATACAATGCCTTCAGATAAGACTTAATTTACTAATTTAATTTAAAATTTCTTGTAGTCCATATTAGTTAAAAACAAATCGAGTATTTCCATCATACTCACACTTTGCTAGTGGTAATAGCATACAGTCATCGTCTACACTAATTACAAGACCTTGCTGGGTTCCTTGTTTGTGTGATATTAAAGTCCTGCAAAATTTCATTGAGTCACTGACCTCTGGCAGCAGCAGTAACAGGAGTACTTAGCACTTGCTCAGCACCTTTCATCTTAGAGCACTCCTTATGGTCCTGTGACACAGAAGCAGGCATACGAATACACTTCAAAGCCAGATGAACTGTGGCACAATGAGGTTACGAAACCTGGCCCAAATCCCTCCAAATGCTTGTTCTGAAAGTCCAGACAATAACACTTACCCCAAAATGAGCTTCATAAAGTATTAATCAAAATGTTTAACCCCCTACCAGTTTGCAAATGGCATGGACAGAAGATAAACTCACTAATTCTTTTTGATACATTATTCATGACTTGTTCAGCTTTTCTGGCAACTTTTTTTTTTTTTTTTTTTAAGGAAAAACAAAGAGAAATGCATTTAAATACAAGAAAAAAAGTTTGTTTTTTGAAGAATTATTAGGAAAAAATAAATATATATTAGAATCCAAAATCTCTATCACTTCCTTTATAGTTCACCTGCCTGATCCCAGCTACTGAACTGTGCTCAGTTCCCTGCAGGACACAAACTCTCCTGTGATTTCAGGAGAAATTGGCAGTTGGACTCTGCTTGCCTGGGTTCAGTTTCCAAGTAGCTGCATGCCACTGAACACTATGTCTGCATGCCTAATAGTAGTGTTTGAAAATAAAGTTACCTAGCCAACATCAGTTGAAACTAAAGATTCAGGGCCCAGCTGCATTGTAGTGTAAACGGACAAAGCACCCCTGTTCCAGTAGATAACTAGAAAAAATAAGGGACCACTACAGATAGGTCACTGAGGGTCCAGATACTGCAAAGTATTGCCATCTGCCTGATCTCTCCCATGAGCAGCAGACAGTCACCAGCTGTACTTGCAAACTGTATTTCATCCTGCTGAAGGCTAACAGTGCACTTCTGAGGAAGCCACTTAAATAAACTACACCTCACCTCAACCCCTTGGTAATAGTTCTAATACAATACATAAACTACAAATTAGCCCATCATGGTATACATGAGCAGCTCTGAAAGTGTGTTACATAGAAAACCGACGAGGAAAGCAACAGATTTCTGAATGCACAGGGTTACACCCAGCTATTTGCTGGGTGAGTTGTTTGAGGCTGTGCTCTACTTCCCCACATGGGAGCAGTTGATCTATTTCCTTCCAAGTACACTTTACAACATTTTCCATAGAAGTCAGGAATTGTAGTGCAAATCCTGATCTAAAGCACCCGGTAATAGTGAATCCGGGGATAAGGTTCTAAGAGTGAAACGCTCTTGCCGGCAGAACGAAGGCACTAATCTCTTTTCTGCTGGTGCCAAGCTCTGTCCTGTGCATTTGTGGGTGTACATAAGGATAAGTAAATAAACACATACCTGCACATGCATGCATAAGCACAAACACACTGTTTCTGCAGAAAAGGGAAAATGGTTATTTTCATGAAGGCCTTTCTCTCAGAAGAAAATTTCCTAAAAGATATGTGAATAAATTGTAAGAGAAATGGGTTGCAGAAGGTAATGGAAATGGATCAGAAATGGTTTACTTCACCAATCTGCTGGCAATCTACCCTGTCATACATTAGGATTACTTTTTTTAGTACAAAAAGATACCAGGTATTTGTCTAAGAAGGTTTCACGAGCTGAACAGACGAGGTCAGATGACCAAACTGGAATAGCTCTGTAATACAGCCTTGGCATGAAGTGCTGCTGGACAAGGGTTCCAGGGTCACCAGGAGACTCCTCTCTGGCTACAGTGGTGCTGAGCAAACTGCAGGAGATGAACCTGCCAGCTTTCATGAGCACTGCTCCAGCGCTTTTTACTTCCTACCAACTAAACAAAATTGTCAAAGAAAACATATGGTACAGGACAAGGATGGCAGTCACAAAATACATTCTGCAAGTACTCCGTATACCTTAAAGTTGCAAGAAATCCAGAGACAGCAACATTAACAACTATCTGGCAGCTTCCTACTGATGTTGGCTGTTGAACAAAACTAATCGACACCTAGAAAAGTCCTTCCAGTAATAAAAGACTGACTGTGTTTTGCACTCTTCAGACCCAGGCTAATATTGTTAGGTTTTGTTACAAAGGCTGTAATTTGAATACTTCTTCCAAATACCCTTCCTGCTTGACAAAGCAATGTATGAACACAACATACCAAAAAAGTTTCTGACTTAAGGTATTTTTAAACACCTATCCTCCCTGCTCACGCAATGTACATTCTCTGCCTCATTTTTTGCAGTCATCTCTCACTTCTGATCTCTAGTTCTCCTGTTTCTTTTACAGTACTGTCCAGAGGGGTTCACTTTACTTCGTGATAATTTGACTGCCGTTATCATTCCTAGAAATCTTTTTTATCCGAAGCATACATTCACTGAGGGACATACCGGAGCCCTTTCAGAGCTATCAGTTGGCACATCCATTCATGTGGCTTCCTTTCAGGCCTTTCATTAAGATTATTACAGTTTTGGAGAGCAGAAAGGTGACTGGCTCAAAAAGCCAATGTATTTTCAGCAACACAAGTCCTAATATCCTATGTGTGTTAAAAATAATGCATGTAATACAAGTAAAACTTCAATGGAATTCAATGCAATTACTGTCCTTTTGACAATAAGAGGATTTCTTCTGACCTGGAGTGGCTTGGTCCCTGCCTCAGTTTCCTGATTTCCATGTAGGTAAGCTCTCACTAGGCTGGTACAAAATGCCTCTTTACAGCTCCCACTACTGATCACAGGTTTTCTTCAGCAGTCTCACTACTTGCTAGATTTTTTCCTTTTTAATTAAACACCTATCCAGTCACTCAAAAATAGGTACCCTAACACCTCCAGAAGGCCAGTCTCAACCTATGCCATGGCTATCAAACAAAATCCACTTTCTGAGATGTTTTTGCATGCTGTTGTAAAAGATAGATAAGCTAGATAAGTATCATCCGCATATTAACATCCCTGCTGTGTAACTCATTCCAGATCACACAGAAGAGCTCACTTATACAATTGAGGTCTTTTGTTTGTTATTTTTTCATATTCTAGTTCAGAGCATACCGAAGATAGGATGTTCCTAACAGATTGATGTGGGTTTTGAATGAAGCTGACCTTGTATGAGTTCACTGAATACATGCACCTGTCACATGGCATTTGCTGAACGAACTATTTTCAATTTAACTTCTGTTGTATGTATTTTTGTGGCATAATTATTAGCATTTAAGTCACCATTTCCCTTGCTGCTTCTACCTTTTCTTTTTTTCCCTAAGCATGATTTACAAAAGACTGATTCAGTAGGAAGGTACTCAGTTGTTAGACAAGGATGGAACTGCAATTTTTTCACATCACAGCTTATTTAGATTTAAAGGACTAGGAAGCAAAATGAGATTAAGATAAGCATGATAAACACATGATAACTGTTTTTTCCTACTGTAATATGTGTCCTTTGGTTTTCCTCTTCATAAACAGGTGAAAGTACGCATTAGTTTTCTGGTATCTTTGCTTATGGAGTATGGGAGCAGGCACCTACTCCAGTGACAAACCAAGAGCTCCTGAGTGATCTGGAAAACTGAGTGATCTGGAGCAAGGCGAAAAGCTGTACAGAATGCGATACTTATTGTGGTTGCCCAGTTTAACATCAAGAGCTTACAGCGTTCTGGTTAAAAGGTGGTGTGAGCCCCTGTATCACAGCCGGACACACGGCTGGGGCCTCACCTGTCATAAACACCAAACGGAGAGACCACAGAGCTCTCTGCAGCATGATGCTATGACAGATGAGCATCCTTAATGAAGAGCAAAAGAGCAGAGGACAAGTACGAAAGGTTGTAAGCCGGGATCAGGACATCCCGGGATTCCCCACAGCACTCGGGTATCTGAGCAGGGCTGAGGTGCACGTACCCGCTAGCTGTCTCAAGCAGGGCCGCGGCCAGCAGCACGGTATCACCGGCCCGCAGCCCCGCGGCCACCCCCGGGACGGCCGCCGCACGCCCTCCCTTCGGGACGGCCCCGCGGGGGGACCGCGCCGCTGCAGCAGCGCCGGGCGGTGACGGGGGAAAGAAGCGCAGAGCCCCTCGAACGCATTATGTAATGTCACGTTATATAATCCCGAAATGCACGGGGGAATTAAAAAGTCCTTCCCCGTCAGCCTGAGGTCGGGGCAGCCCCGGTGCTCCCGGGCTGGCGGCAGAAGACGGCGGGGCCCGGCCCGGCTGCGCTTTGCGTCGCGTCCCTGCCCGCTGCGGCCCTGGGGGAGGGCGGGCGGCGGCGCCTTACCTGCTCCCCGAAGTCGATGGCGATGTTGGTGATGCCCAGAGGGACCAGGAAGCGGATGAGGGGCCAGTAGTTAGTGAGCGCTGGAAATTTCACCATAGTCCCAGCTGCGCGGTGGCCCAAAGCACATCTGCCGCCGCGGGAGACCGCGAGGGAGGACGCCGGGACGAAGGATGAAAGGGCAGAGGAGGAGGAGGGCGCTGCGTGTCCGCGTGCGGGAGGACGGGAGCGGCGACGCGGACGCGGACCCCCGGCCGCCGGGGCCGTCGCTCGCTGCTCGGCGCGGCGCGGCCCTGCCGGGTGCTGGCTGGCGGCGGGCGCTGTGCTGCCGCCTCAGCAGGAGACCCGGGAGATCAAGTCCATCACCGCTGCCCTCCTCCCACACAACAATGATCCGCCGCCGCCGCCGCTGCCGCCGCCGGAAAAAAAAAGAGGAGGGACGCGGCCGCCAGCCTCTTCTGCGGGCAGCGCTGCCATCCTCGGGGCGCGGGGGCAAGGGGAAGGGCGCGGAGCGGGCCCCCCCTCGCCCCGCCTGACGCTCGCCGGCGGCAGGGCGACGGCCGCGGCGCCGCTGAGG